>NC_042620.1:144742504-145042504 GCF_901001135.1 Rhinatrema bivittatum
GGTAAACTTCCTTGGAATAGGGAGAAGAAGGGGGCTGAGAGAGTTCCAGCCCAATGGGCAATGGTGATGCCTAATTGCCCAACTCGGGGTTCATGCATATTGGGTTCGAGAGGGATCGCTGATCTGTGGGGGCCATGGCCAAGGACTGCTGCTTCAATGGTTGAACTGGGCAGGAGGGGATGGGACAAAAAACTGGTAGTGGGGCCGGTGGGAGGTGAGTGAAGACTCCTGGTTCCATAGCACCAGTAGGGGCTGGTTGTGAATGAACAGGAGTAAACTGCTAGACCAAAACACAAGAACTATAAATAAATATCAGTGGGTTTGTGCTAAATAATAAGATTGCACAAGCTGCATTTCTGTCATCGCTGACAGGATGACGTAATAAGATGCGCTTGGTTGTGTGCACACATTATTGCATGGTTGTATGCACATTTTTGCAGGTACAAATATGAGGACAACTATGCGCATAATTTAGTGAGCCTTTGTGCAAATCCCATGGTACTCAAGGCATTAGCTATTACTCCCCTTTGCAGAGAGGCAGGAAGGCTTAACTCATGTTTTCTTAAGACTGGAAATTTAACTCCTGATAAGAGTTAAAGTTTCCAGGGCTAGTGGTAGTCTATGGGCCTGAACCTGGAGTTCATGGTGTGGACGTCCTGTACTCAAGATTTATGCGCATAGGTCACAATTTGTGTACACAGTATATGTTCTGTGAGAAAACATGTTTTGTGGACAAAAATTGTGTTTTATGTGTGCTAAGCATGTCTGTAGTGTGCTTTAATTTTTTTTAAGACTCAGTGCATTAGCATATCATTAACTTATTGCATTGAGAATTAACCTTTTGTTTAGAGCCCAACTTTCAGCACTGTCTGTGGTACATCAGTTTGCGTGCGTAAGTGGAGATTTGTGCCAGTACTTTATAAACTGTATGGTGGGAGTATATTTCTGCCCTGAAAGTACATGTGTATGTTTGTAATGCAGGAACATGCATTTGCTTTCTACCCATTTTATAAAATGATGTGCATATACTTTACACGTGTAATAACCCAGAATTAAACACAGAGGAAGGTAAAATATGACTGTATTCCACTTCTGAAAGGACTTATTTGCATTCGTACATGGAACTGCAGGTTCGCCAGTACCTCCCCCAGTTCACAGAGACCCTCCAGCACTTCACCCTGAACACCCACCAGTTCACCCAGACCTCCCACCCAAACATTACAGATAAAAGACAAGAACAATTTAAATTGTGCAAGTCAATTAGTAAGTTAGGTAATGTAATGAATGTGCATATACCGTTTAGAAAATAGCAACGTATGTGCATAATTCTGAACCCTGCCTCAGAACACACCTAAGCCGCCCCTTAATTTTCCCTGTCTCCATTTCTACGCAGCACTACAAGTACGCGCATACTCTTGAGGTGTATAAAATAGCGTATATGCATGAATATGCAAATTTTATGTATGCAACCTCTATGTAATCCTTTGAAAATTACCTCCGTACAGGATAACTTTCAAACACCTGCACATGGCGGCATATATGTGCATATATGGCTGCGCGTACATTTACAGTAGTATTTTATGACCTGCAAATATCACAAAATACACATATCTCTACTCCCGCAACTTACAGCCAAATACATAAATTGCATTGAAAGAGAGTATTTAAGTCCATTGAACATGTATACTCTTTCTCGGAATCTATTTAAAAAATATATGCATGTCTATTTTAAACACAAAAATAAAGTAGGACTTACATAACTGCTGATTTATGTGCGCAAGTTGGTATATTTTAAGACATGCATGCATAATTGTCATTACCAGTTTTACCATTTTTTTCACCAGTTCGCCTAGTCCTTCTCCAGGTCATCGAGCCACCCCCCCCAGCCCAAGTTCATCCAGATCTGCCATGCATCCAGTAATACACAATAAACACATTTAATATCATTGATGCAAGATAAGCAGGTGTAAAATTACACAATAACAGGTGAATTTTCAAAGGAGTTATGCATTTAAATGTAACATGCTATTGTAGCAATTTTCAAAAGCCATTTTTACACATAAAATACACTTAGGAGGGTGAATCCTATGGACAATTCAATGGCATATAGTGTTGCAATTTTCAAAAACCCATTTACACGTGTAAAATCCACTTTAAGTGTGTAAATGCTTTTGAAAATCAGGCCCTAAATTGGCAAATCTATGTGCATGCGTGTCTTTTAAAATAGCAGGTTATGAGTGTAAATGTTGGCCCCCACCCCAGAATACTTCTACACTGCTCCCTTTTTAAACATCTATATCTGTGTACGAAAGCAAAAACATGCACATACGTTTGAGGTTTATAAAGAAAAATAGTGAGTGCTACTTACACACATATATGCTAATATTTGCGCGCTTAACTCTTTGAAAATTCACCCCCTAGTGTGTGAGTAAAGAAAAGGTGTGCTGAAGTTCATTACATCGAAGCAGGATTCCCAGTGCACATGCTAGCATGAGTGACATTACTCTGCGATGGTAGGCAGTGCTGTAATTCAGATTGTTTTTAACTAGCAGATATGTGCAGTGGAAATGTTGCATCTTATGCTTCTCTTTGCTTTTTTAGAGGATGGAGGCTGGGAGTGGAAATATATTTATTTCAGCGAACAAGATGTTCAAAATAAGTTAATGCATTCAATTGCTTGCTTTTTCAAACCCATACTTAAAGTGAGTTGCAATTCAGGTGCAATAGGTAGGTTGGTACCTGAGGCAGTAGATGCTGAAGTGACTTGCCCAAGGTCACCGAGAGTGTTAGGGGGGGAGAAGCAGGGTGTGAAGTCTTTTCATTATGGAAATTGTTAAGCATTGTAAAAACTTTTCTTCAATTGATCAACAGTAGATAGATGAAACCATATCACTGCTAAAATTTGCTTATAAGAAAGGAGCAGTTTAATTGTCATGTTAATTCACTTGCATGCATAGAAATGTCAGCAAACAAGTTGAAGTGATGCCTTAATATTGGTTTACCAGCTTAATAATTTTGTAACAAACTCTAACCTGATGAAGGGAGCATAGCTTTCAAAAACTTAATTGCAAATGCATTAAGTTAGTCCAGTAAAAAAAAACTATTGCCTACAAATGTGTCTGATCTTTTTTATCTGATTTTAAGAAAAGAAATAAAAACAGTTCTGCGGGTGGCAGAAGGAAATTAGAAGGGGCATCGTTTGTCTGTCATCTATGTCATTTTCTTTGCTTGTAATGTTTCCCTCTGCTTCAGGAGGTAGTGAAAGGCTTTTTCCCCTTCTTCATATCTTCTGGAATCAGATGACAATTAGTATACAACTTTTAATCTTTTATAAGGCTAACTGGATCACTCTTTAAGTGACCTTAAGCCCCAAAGAAAAAGTGAAAGCGACAGCAGCTTGTTAAGTTTTCCCAGACGCGAAGCATGTTCGTGTGGAAGGACTGACTTTGGCTGAGAAGACTGTTGTGAATTATGCAATAAACAGATTATATTGTGCTTACTCCATTCCAGCTTGCGGCGTTTCATCCTTTTTGAACTGGTCCATGCCTCACTCACTCAGTGTTTGCACCATTTGATGTGAGGTTATTTTGCTTTCATCAACTTCCTTTTGGTGAAAGTAAAAATTTGCTCAGAGCCCAGACAATCAAAACTGGGCACTTCCTTCCCCACCCCAGTACCTACACACTCGTACCTACCCAACCACATGCACTGCCATGCAAATGTCCTGGGTTCAATTCCCAGACCCAAGGTTTGCGCCTTCAGCTGGGGGCCTCAGCCATCGCTCTGAGCTGACATTGAAAGGCCATTCTTTGGGTGCACTTTAGCCACCTAGTGGAGAGAGCTGTGGTACGTGGCCCTTTGCTGTGCCCTATCTGGGCATAGTTGGAAGAAGATACAAAAATAAGGAACCGTGCCTCCCCCCGACCTCCGCCGGGAGAAGTTGCAAGTGAAGGATCAAGGTACCTTTCTGATTGTGACAGAAGCCCAAAGGATCAGGAGGAACCTACCAAGTCAAAAAAAATAAAATAAACAGAGGCGAGCTAGTAGGGTCAGGAATCAAGGCAGCACACGTTTCTCTGTAGGATTTTAATTTGGGAAGTTGCGAAGTACCGACGGGCGCTCAAAGTTGCCGAGAACATGACTTTCTACTGCTGTCAATAGCAGCAGTGGCACAGTGGTCCCAAATGAAAATCATCCAGAAAACAGCAGGAACCACAGTGCTGCGACCATCACCACCTTCAGTGGCAGCCTCTCTGAGTACTCCAACGCTTACCTAATTGAAGTCCACTCAAAAGGTAAGCCCTGCATGTAACAGGGAAGGAATTCAAAAGAAAACTGCCCAGAGCCTTTTTTTTTTTTTTTAACCAAACCGGAGGGGTAGGGGGGTCTGTTAATTATCCGTGGGCTGCCGTTGAAGTGGTATTTAGTCAGGAGAGGGTACTCTCAGCCGTCTCTGCTTTATGTGGCATTTGGGTTTCCTGCATTTCCTGGTACTGCCGAACTTCATTGGCTGGCCCACAAAGACCACTGAATTTGATCAGCAGCTCGTAGACTTCCCTTGAACCCCTGATAGTGTCACGTGCATCTGCACGATTTCAGTTTCTTCTGGCCTTTTCTCCCAGGCTGTGTTAGCATGGAGGTGCACGTATCAAGGAATGTCAGGCCGAAAAGTGACCTGAGGAGCAGGATAAGACAGGCAGTGGGAGAGGGGCTGCCTGATCGAGCAGCTGTAAGAGAGGCAGATGAAATGACCCTTCTGAAGAAAGCCGTGAGCAATAAATGAGAAAAAAATGTACAAACAAATTTTGATCCAACAATCCAGCACTTTGTTTCCAAAAAAGAAATCGAAGGGCAATCAGGAAATTTATCACCATCTCCAATTACCTTGCAAATTCTTGCTAATATTAGACTCTCAAAAATGTTTCAGCTCTGTAGGGTTGGTTATTATTTATAAAAATCACAGACCCAGCTGATCCATTCATAAGCTAATTATTGTAGCAGCTGGGTACACAAGGTGCAATATGGCTGAGGCTGTGAAGTATCACAGATTTCTTGGGGCCTGCTGTGGTGGAGGGGGTGTACTGCTGAAGTCTAGAGCCCATAATCTGATCAGCCAAGCAAACTCTGTACAGAGAGGCTGGATTAATAGTCTTCTGAACGCCGTGAAAGGGTTTCTCCTTGAAAGCTGGAGCTCCCGGCTGCCTTCCTTTGCTTGAAATTTATTGAAATTAACTTGGTGCGCTCAGCAGTGCCCACACGGTCACACATGTGCTTAATCCATTCGCTCATGGTTCCTGAATCTGGACCTCTTACACCTCGGTGGACAAATTGAATACCTCACTTCTGAAAGATTTAATGGCCAAGTACAGTCAGACCTCACTGAAGTCGATAGCATTGCTCTTAGTGATTGCAATAATCAGGGCTGGAGGCAGTGTCCCTATACTCAAGCCCAGGGGCAATGGAATACCTTTAGGGTCAGGGTGGGCCAAAAAAAAAAAAAACCCCAACCTTTGCCATTGTCGTCCCTCCCCGAAGCTCCCAGTACTGCTCTGTTACCATTCCAAGTTTTTGGAAACACAGATACCACTCAGCTGTCACCTGCCTCCTTTGAAGCCAGAGATTCCCATAAAGCAGTGCAGCCCTCAATCAGAACAGCAGGTGCCGGCTTCTGAAAGGTTTGGATCAAGTCAGAACTTCATCTCTCACCAGATGCAAATTCTTGTGTTTATTTTCTGTTCAAATGATTGGCCTCCGCGCAGCAGCCTCCCTCGGGAGATGTTCAACATACCTGCTTGAAACGTTTGAAAGCGTTCAGTCGGAGACTTATTCAGGTCCTTGAAAAGATATAAATCAGAGCTTATTTTCCTCCACAGATGGTTTATTTTCCATTTCAGAAATGATTCCTTTTGTGCGCGGGAACCCTTGAGAAAACACCTTGGGGGCCTGGAGAATATTTTAGAAGTTTTTTTTTGAGAAAAGCGCAATAAAACACTTTTTAAAAGCCATCCCTCATCTTGCGATGAGGCTAGTTCAGTAATGTATCAAGTAAAAACAAATATGTATTCATACTATCAAGATACCTTTTTTTTTTTTTGAAACGTCTAAGAAAACAATTAGGTTCCTTGTATTTATATGTTTTTCCTCCCAGTTTATTGCAAGAAAAGAGCAGGTCTGTGCAAATGTGGCCTCTCACTTGTAAAAACAAGACAGTGTTGTGTTACAGATTAGTTTATAAATCCCCAGTGGCTTCACAGTTCAGTGCCTACAGCTGCTGCAGATGGGCCCTGGGTTTTTGTCTCTTTGCTGTGCTGCAGCCCGCAGTTGAAGGAGAAAATGGAACGATCAGGTTATTAACATGTAGGCCGTGAGGAAGAGGCCGTACAATGAGAACAGCTGGTGTTGCTGTCTTGGCTGGTGCAGCGGAGATAATCAAATCTTGCCTATTTTTTTTTGGGTGGGGGGAGCAGGAAGCAAAGGCAGAAGACACGGTACACAGTTACACAAACAGTGGCTTATGATATTATATGGGGCTTTATCACAGTACATTGGGAGACCTTTTTAGTCTCCCAAGTTATGTGGAATTTTTTTTTTTTTTAATTTACTGGAGCTTCTTTTCAGGTGTCTTGTAGCTGGATATTGTGTCTACTGTAATAAGATTTAAAAAAAAACAAACAAAAAAAACCATTTAGAAAGAAGACCGTCAATTTTATTTATTCACTAGAGAGTCTGTTTCACAACGATGTGTCAGGTTAACTGACAAAAGGGTATGGCGTTACAAGCTGAACGGATTGTAGGTTCCACACAGTGTGAGTGGCTGGCCCACAGGGCGTTAGTCCGATGGAGATGCCCGCTTTCTCTGACTTCTGTCTGTGGAATGTCGGTCTTACCTGCATCTTTCTATTTAAGAATGAAAGAACCCTTTGAAGATCCTTAAAGCAAACTCATTTTAGTTTCGGCTGATAGTAATCCCCATTGCACAAGGTATTAAATCAATTCCTTGTGTGCATTAAAGGCCATTTTGCGTGTCTTTGGGTCCTCCAGACAAGTCATCAACTACCAGAAAATGCCCTGTGCTCTGGGGATTAATGCCTGGGTACACGAAAATAACATGTTTGTGATGTCAGCACTAAGACCTCCATAGACACAGTTTGTTCTGCTGAAGTTGTCCGTGCATCAGTGGGATGAGGGTGCGGGGGAGGGGGGAGGAATCAGGGTTTTGTTTTTTTTAATTTTTAGTATTTGCTTATTTAACTCCCTGACCCTTTGGTTGCAGGGTTGGCTATGTGAGCTGCTGCGCTGGAAGGAGAACCCAAGCCCAGAAAACCGCACCCTTTGGGAAAACCTGTGCACCATCCGCCGTTTCCTGAACCTTCCCCAGCACGAGCGGGATGTTATCTACGAGGAGGAATCCAGGCACCATCACAGCGAGCGCATGCAACACGTCGTGCAGTTGACGCCCGAGCCTGTGCAGGTCAGAACCCCTTAATGGCTACGTTCGGAGGCAGGCCTGGGAAAGGGCAACCGATGTTGGCTTTCCTGTGCCTCCCAGGTGGAGCAGTGCCGACTGCTCTGTGAGCATATCTGTGTGTATGTGTGTGTGTGTGTATGTGTTTCGCTTCTACTGTAAAGGTGTCTGCAGATACAGGGACAGAGGAAAGCGGACTACTGTAGTGCAGACTGGCATTCTGGGGTAAAACTCTAATTTTCTGGGATTTGATACCAAAGCTGTGTGTTGCATCCAAGTAAAATTCTGAAGCCTTAAATATTTAGAGGACGCTCACTAACAGCATGCACATTCATCAGATGCCAAGCGGGGCTTGGTAAACTTCTAAATTCTTCCTTTTTTATTTTAAATAACAAAGAACTAGAGTTAAGTAGTACTAATCTTATAGCGGAGTAAGAAAAACTGGACATGACTTATAACACCCACCAAATAATATTTATTGTAAAATTATGTTACAGTATTTTGATGGCACCTGTTTAAGAGTTAGAATTCTAGACACTTTATACAACATATAGTTTTTGTGCCCTATTGTGAACCGTTGTGATGGCACCCGCTTAACGACGGTATAGAAAAGATTTTAAATAAATAAATAAATAAAATAAGGTTGTCAGGAGCCTTCTGCACTGGGTTTTATTGTATTCAGACCTGAAACTAATAGTCTGGTGCTCCCAAAATAAGAAAATGCAACCTGATACTCAGAACCAAAACGTCGACTTTAATAATGTAGGCACTATTTATTGCATTTGAATATTTATGGATAGCTTATTTTTTCTTTTTTGCTTGTATTTGTTCTGATTATGGTGGATTTCTGGATCACCATGGGCTTACTTGTGCTTCCATTAAGATATTTCCTGATCCTCACAGACTGCTTTTTCTGAAATTAGTTATTTATTCATCATGTTTTATAGAATGTACATTGATGGACTTAGCAGTCATAAGCCAGATCAGCAGCCCAAGTGATTCAAGCAATGATTTGAGAGAGACCCAGTGTATAGTTGATTGTAATACTGCTGGGGTTTCGTTAAGAGTAGATCCACAAGACAAGACATACGTTCGGGAGCCATTATAGATCTGTATGAGATGCCCAGGAACAATAACAGAAATACAAGCTTGTCAAATCTGGCCCTCGGGTCTCCCAAACATACCTGGCTTTCAGGATAAGCACACGGGCGGATTTTAAATGCCCTGCTCGCGTAAATCCGGCTGGATTTACGCGAGCAGGGCCCTCGCGCGCCGGCGCGCTTATTTTGCATAGGCCGCCGGTGTGCGCAGAGCCCCGGGATGCGTGTAAGTCCCGGGGCTTTTTTAAGGGGGTGTGTCGGGGGCGTGTCGGGGGCGTTGCCAAATAACGCGGCATTTCAGGGGCGTGACGCGGCGTGACCGCGCCCTCCGGAACAGCCCCTGGGTCGGAGCACGGCGCGCCAGCAGCCTGCTGGCGCGCGCGGATTTACATCTGCCTCCAGCAGGCATAAATCCATGGATAAAGGTAGGGGGGGTGGGTTAGGTAGGGGAAGGGAGGGGAAGGTGAGGGGAGGGTGAAAGAAAGTTCCCTCCGAGGCCGCTCCGATTTCGGAGCGGCCTCGGAGGGAACGGAGGCAGGCTGCACGGCTCGGCGCGCGCAGGCTGCCCAAAATTGGCAGCCTTGCGCGCGCCGATCCCGGATTTTATAAGATACGCGTGGCTACGCGCGTATCTTATAAAATCCAGTGTACTTTTGTTGGCGCCTGGTGCGCCAACAAAAGTACGCGATCGCGCTACTTTTTAAAATCTACCCCACAATGTATATTCGCGAGATATACTTGTGCCCATTTGGTCTGAGAACCCCGCTCAGAGTTTTGGTAGCCCTAAAATCCAGGAGCCTTCCAAGACCGAACCTAAGAACCACGGATGTAAAGCCTCGCAAAATGGTTCCCTAGTGGTACTGTTCATGCAGTGTGCACTTCTTTACCACTCCATGCATTGCTTCTACAGGATCAGGGAAGTGCAGCAGCGCAGTCTGGCAATGCAGAAGCCAACGCGCATGGAGTTAGCATAAAATGAGTGTAACCAGCTCTTCCACCTGGAATATTTTTATTTATTTATTTGCTTAAAATTCTTGATATTTTCCGCATATATATGTAGAACTGTGAGAGACGTAAGGTTAATTAGAAAGTCCAGGCTGTGATTATAGTGCACCCTATAGAATGATTATCTGGTTCCTCTTTCAGTAAGAACACTTCCCCAGGCTTCGCCTTTGTTTCTCATGCCCTTTTGCAGTATTTTGTGTGGATGCCCGTCCGCTTAAATAGAGTGAGCCTGTAGCTCTAAGCATGGGTGGGATGGGGGAGGTGGTAACAAGGTGAGATAAACCTGGTTTTATCCCATGGCATGGAGGGAGATGGAGACCTGCTTTTCTTAGGGAAATGAGAACCTGGCATGCAATGAGTTAAAACCAGGACTGGTTCAACCTGTCCTCCTGTCCATGGAGCTATGTGGCCAACCTATGCTTGGTCATGTCTTAAAAATATATATATATATTTATGTATATTAGTAAATAATTAACACCATATTAGGCATCCCATGCAAACTGTTGGATTTCAAGGAAACTTCAAAGGATTTCCAAAGCCAAGTTGTTTTTTGTGTGTATGTGTGTGTATGTGTATGTATTCTTTCCATAAGCTGCTCAGGCTTTTCTGGGTTTATTGGTAAGTGGACGAAGAACAAGTTGCCTGAAAAATGGAGCTCCTACCACAGTCAGCAGATGGGAGCATCCAGCTTACTGAGTGAAAACATCGCCCGCGATGCTTAAATAACCAGAAAAGAAAACGTGGCAAGATTTTGGAGAGGAAAAGAGATATAGTACATGAGTAGGATGATGTAGTTAGGTTCTAAAGAAAAATACTGATCCAGGAACATCGGTTGATTGCCATATTTGCAGCCAGGGAAGACATTTTTTTCCCCACTGTCCTGCACAATTGGCTGTTTAGTGTTTTGTTGCCTTTCCCTTGTGTCCCAGTTGTTGTCATGTGGTACACAGCCTGAGCTTCAGCCATCAGTTCCTCTTTGCAGTAATGGGCTGGGAGGTTCCTCTTATGGGACCTTTCAGCACATTCCAGTGACCTGGTAGCGTCCCAGTGTCTCCTACTGCTCTGAAACGCACAGTGCATGTGGTATAAAATTCTCAATGACTGGGTTTGGTTCTCCTTCCTCCTCTACCTGCATTTCCTCCCAGATATCTGTGGGTGTATCATCTGGAAGATGGGAGTTCCTATCCTACCTACCCTGAAGAATTCCTTCCCCAAAGCCCCATTGGTCAGTGCTTGTCTTTGCCTTGGGGATTCTTTGCCTGCTTCTTTTCCTGCCCATAGCAGGCTGCTTTTTGCTCTTGTGAAGAGGTCACCATACCTGTTGATCACATGAAGCTATCTGTAATGGCTCAATAGACCTCTGATCTTTCTCTTTACCTAACTGATACTATGGTTTTTTTAGAGGGATTTACACTTCCATTTCTTTAGGAAAAACAGAATGATGAATGTATACAGGTAAAGTAACAGGATTGGATCTGGACCAGCTTATGACAGAGCGTGCCAGAGAATCCCTCAGAACACCTTAAAGGACCGGTCTCAGAGTTCTGGTCCTGGTCTTACTTAAGGCAAAGCATTCTGCATGCAGGGCAGCTCCTCGGAGCAGGAATATAGCTAAGACTCAGAAGAGAACAAAGGAGGGCCCTGGGAAGATGAGGAGAAGGCAGCTCTGGTTAAATACTACTTAATTGATATTATTTTGTGAAGTACAGCAAGTTAAGCAGTCTCAGATTTATGTTAAATGCCATGAAGAATAGAGATTTCTGCAAAGAAGAGCCAGAGTCCTGCATGTAATTGGCTTCTGGCAGGCTGTAAACCGCTCGTGCTACACCACACAGCTGTTGGCAGTCTTTGCCTTGCTAACCTTCCTCCGCTGTCCCAGATCACACTAATTGGAGGAAAATGACCATCCTTTAATGTCGCCACCAATCTGCTGAATCCCTATAGGTTTGTACCACTTTGTGTAGGGACTTGTAACTCCATTGGAGTGATCCACAAAGGAAAGGAAAATAAAACAGAAAATATCATATTGACCCTGTATTGATCCATGGTGTGACCATACCTTGAGTATTGTGTGCAGTTCTGGTCTCCCCATCTCAAGAAAGACATTCGTAACTAAAATAAAAAGGTGCAGAGGAGGGCAACAAAAATAATAAAGAGAATGGATCGGCTCTCCTGTGATGAGAAGCTACACAGGTTAGGGCTCTTTAGCTTGGAAAAGAGATGGCCGAGGGGGGCATGATAGAAGTTTATAAAATCATGAGTGGGGTGGAATAGGAATATGACCGTTATTTACCCTTTCAAATAATACTAAATCAAGGGGACATTCCATGAAACTAACAATTCTCAGATTTAAAACAAATCATACAGCGTACGTTTTCACTCGGCACATAATCAAACTGTGGAATCTGTTGCTAGAGGACATAGTCAAAGCGACCAGCATAGTGGAGTTTAAAAGGGATTTGGACAAGTTCCTAGAGGAAAAGTCCATAAAAGATTATTGTCCAAATAGGCTTGAAAAAGTTATTGCTATCCCTGGAAGTGAATAACAGGAAATAGATCTGCTTTTTTGGGATGTATTGGATACTTGAGACACAGCCTGGCCACTGTCGGAGATAGGCTGCTGGGCTTTGGTCTGACCCAGCATGGCATTTCTTATGTTCTTATTTCTTTAGGAAAAGCAGAACTGAAAATGCATGTATTTGAAGTATTTGGATTAGCACTTTTCGAATGGGACTTCTTCAGCTTGTCATCAGAAACCTGGTTCCACCTGATAACCCTGATCAGTGACTAATTCTGCTGGTAATTTTTCAAACTCTTCAATACCTCACTTTTTTTTTACAGGTCGTGACTCATATGCATGTCTTTGTGTTTGTCAGCAGTTTAGGAGACTGCGGATTAATTATTCTACTCACAATACAAAACGGGGAGAACAGTAGGCAGGACCAGCCTATCATTAGGGATAGTCCAGGAACGATATTTGTAATGGATGTGTATTTTGAGAGTACCGCATCTTCCAACAGATTTGACCATCAGGAACCTTTTATGATAATTCTGGGGTTCTAGCCCTATTGCTCGATATTCTGGGATCCATAGTGTGGATTGCAACATTTTGTCAGTCATGCCAAGCTCTTCTTGGTTTGTTTCTTAAACTAATGAGGAAATAGCTGAGGCAAAGTGGGAGAAAGCGCTAATGCAGGGAACCTCATATTAAGTAAAACTGCCAGAGCTGAACTGCTTGTAATTAACTGGCTCAAGAGTGGCAAGATTTATCTAACGCAAAGTTTTCCTTACTTATGTTTTTTCCTAATAATGAATCCTACACAAACAGGTGAATTTTCAAAGGAGTTACTCGCGTAAATATAACAGACTATTGTAGCAATTTTCAAAAGCCATTTATGCTCTTAAAGTGCACTTACGCAAGTAACTTCAAAGGACAATTCAATGGCATATGGTGTAGAAATTTTGAAAAGCCCACTTATATGGGCAGAGTGCTTTTACACATGTAAAACCAATTTTAAGTGCGTGCATGCTTTGGAAAATTAGACCCAGAGGGAATATTATTACCATGGTCAGAAAGATATTTGTAGAACATCTCCTTCAACATGTGCTGCCCTCTACCATGGAGAGAAGGAAGGCACAGAGTAGACTTATGTAAAACTCCTCCTTTTCCCTGCCTCTCATGCTCTCTTCCAGCGAGTCTCCCATCAGCTGCCTCCTATGTTCTGTTCAACTGTTGTCATTCTTTCCCTCACAAATCTTCCTCCACTCTCCCAGATAATGGTAATTGGAAGAAAATGACCATCCTTTAATGACACCAGTGATCTGCTGATGCCCCCAAACTTTGATTTCCTGTAACTGCTGTAATGATAAAGTTCTGAAATGAAGAATGTAGATAAGCTTGGTTGGGAGGGAGGGGGCCTCCCTTCAAAAGGTCAAGTCAATATGATATACAGGGAGATTCACTCGAAAGAGGCCCCAAATATTCTGTTCTGGAGGTGCTGATTAAAGAGCACCTCCAGAGCTCCAGATGCAGCGTTTCAAGGCCTCCTGCCCCTGCTGGAAGCCAGTGTGGGCCAAAGCAGGTGCTGAGTTTCAAGCACACCCACCCCCCACCCCCGCCATCTGTGAAAGCGCTGACTAATGCAACATTTCAAGACCTCAGTCTCCAAAGAGCCAAAATGCCTGCAGTCTGATGCCACTGAGGCGGTGTTTGAAGTGATTCCCCCATACTGGTACCAATTGCCAGCAGGCTCCCTGGCCCCGCACAAAAGCAGAAGTGCAGTGCTGCAGAGTGCAGTAGCTGCAGCAAGCAAGTTACCAAAGAAAGAGGGAGGAAGAGTCTAGAGCCACCACTCGTAAGGATGAATGCTTTTGCAATGGGGTGGGGGTGGGAAGAGGGAGATTCTCATTGGGCTTGTGGGGAGAGAAAGAGACAGACTAGGCAGGGGATTGGGGGGGGGGGGTGTGGTAGAGATAGAGATGCTGTTGAGTGAGTGGGAGAATCTGCTTAATATTGTTTTATTGTCCTGGCTTCTGTCCACCAAAATAAACTCTGATATTTACCAAGAAAAATGAGTCACATTTTTCCACTGATTTTCTCCTGTTTATGTTCTTGTCATAATAAACCCTGATAAATTCCTGGAAAAAATAAAGAATAATAAAAACCAAATGTATGTAATGTATAGATCCACATAGGTATGGATATAGAGGACTTTTTTAAAACTTTAGTCTTGTAATAATGTTATAAAATAATAAAAATAAAGTTGTAACAATAAGAAATACAATAATACAGAAAAACAGGAAAAAAGCTAATACACATTAAAGGAAAAAAAAGAAACAAAAATGTCCTTTATAACATATTAATAAAAAAATGAAACATATTAAACAGAAAAATAAAGATGGGGGAGGAAAGAAAAAGGAAGAAATCATAAAGAAAGCATACACAATAAAGAAAAAAGCATGATTCTAGCCAGCAACTCAAATGATCAGTCGGGAACTCGACTCCATCTTTATGAAACAGGAGAAATCTTCCTGTCTTCTAGGAAAATCCTCAGTTGCTCCAGGTCAAAAAAAATATAATCCACATCATATAATCTAACCAAACATTTGAAGGGATACTTAAGAAAAAAAGTAATTCTTATTGAAACAGTATCTTAGCGTACAGCAAGAAAAAGTTTCCTACATTATTGAGTCATACGTGAAAAGTCAGGATGTATCCAGATTATTTTGTCCCAAAAATAACTCCTCTGCTTTACGAAAAGAAGAGCACAATACTAAATTCACATCTTGTTCGAAATCAAAGCAATCTAACAAATAGAGAATTGCTCTGCACAGGAACATCCATAGCAGTGGAATCAGCAGTCCCTTGTGTCTCCATTGAAGCAGTAGGTGTTTTACTCCAAGTAGGGGAATAATATAATTTATTAATAAAGGGAAAAGTATCCTTTGAAATTAATAATACTTGAGAAAAATATTGTTTGAGCAAATCTCAATAGAAATCTCATTAGAAGGGAGGAAAATTAACAATCCTTAAATTTAAATGCCAAGAGCAATTCTCCAAAGCTTCAGTATTGCTGTGTATCAAAAGATTTTCTTTAATAAGTGTATCATTGGTCTCTTTTAATGAACCCAGACATCATTAGCAAAGGAAGCTATGGCAGTGTTCATGCTTACCAAAGCAATCCCAATAGAGTTCAGTGTTACCACTAGGGCAGGGGTGGCCAACTCCGGTACTTGCTAGCCAAAAACCAGCCAGGTTTTCAGGATATCCACAATGAATATGCATGAGATAGATCTGCATGCATTGCCTCCATTGTATGCAAATCTATCTCATGCATATTCATTGTGGATATCCTAAAAACCTACATAGAAATGATGGCAGAAAAGACCAAATGGCCCATCCAGTCTGCCCAGCAAGCTCCCACACTTATTTTCCCATACTTAATCTGTTTCACCGACCATCAAGTTCAGGGCCCTTGTTGGTAACTGTTTGATTCGAATTTCCTGCCATCCCCTGCCATTGATGCAGAGAGTAATGTTGGAGTTGCATCAAACGTGAAGCATAAGGCTTAATGGTTAAGGGTAGTAACCACCGCATCAAGCAAGTTACCCGATTGCTTGTTTACCCAGCCTGCACAGATCAATGCCTTGTTGGATGTTGTCTGAATGTAAATCCTCTTTTCCACATTTCCTCCTGCCGTTGAAGCAGAGAGCAATGCTGGATATGCATTCAGAGTGAAGTAACAGGTCTAATTGATTTAGGGTAGTAACCACTGCAACAAGCAAGTTACCCCCACGCTTATTTGTTTACCCATATTGTGCAGTTCAGTCTTTCTTGGTTGTTATCTGACTGCAAATCCTCTTTTCCACATTTCCCCTTGCCGTTGAAGCAGAGAACAATTTTGGAGTTGCATTAACCATGTGAAGGCTTATTGAGTAAAGGTAGTAATCTCCAGGTAGTAGCCACCATTCCAGCAAGCCACCCCCAAGCCTCTTCTCTTCATTCCCATCCTTTAGCCTTTATGGATCCACAGTGTTTATCCTATGCCCCTTTGAAATCCTTCACAGTTTTAGTCTTCACCACTTCCTCCGGAAGGGCATTCCAGGCATCCACCACCCTCTCCGTGAAGAAATACTTCCTGACATTGGTTCTGAGTCTTCCTCCCTTGAGTTTCAAATTGTGACCCCTAGTTCTACTGATTTTTTTCCAACAGAAAAGGTTTGTTGTTGACCAATGTTCATTAAAACCTTTCAAGATTCTAAAAGTCTGTATCATATCACCCTTGCTCCTCCTCTCCTCTAGGGTATACATATTTAGGTTCTTCAATTTCTCCTCATAAGTCATTTTATGAAGACCATCCACCTTTTTGGTCGCCCTTCTCTGGACCGCCTCCATCCTGTCTCTGTTCCTTTGGAGATACGGTCTCCAGAATTGAACACGGTACTCCAGGTGAGGCCTTACCAAGGACCTGTACAAAGGGACTATCACTTCTTTTCTCTTACTAGATATTCCTCTCTCTATGCACCCAAGCATTATTCTGGCTTTAGCTATCTCCTTGTCACATTGTTTCGCCAACTTCAGATCGTTAGACACTATCACCCCAAGGTCTTTGTCCTGCTCCGTGCACATCAGCCCTACACTCCCCATCAAATACAGTTCTTTCGGATTTCCACACCCCATATGCATGACGCTGCACTTCTTGGCATTGAATCTCAGCTGCCATATCTTTGACCACTCTTCCAGCTTCCTTAAATCCGTCTCATTCTCTCCACTCCTTCCAGCGTGTCCACTCTGTTGCAGGTGTTAGTATCATCTGCAAAAAGGCAAACCTTACCTTCTATCCTGACCTGACTTGTTTGTGGCTCTTGAGGACTGGAGTAGGCCAACCCTGCACTAGGGATTTCTCCAAACTTGATGGAAGACTAAGGGAGGGAAGCACCACATCCTTAGAAGCACCAACAGCTTGCTCCTGGGAAATGGCAGCTGAATCTCCTCCTGAGCTCTCCCTGCAGATCTTCCATCCAACACTTCCATTGCTCAGAGAACATGGACTTCTCATCATCCTGTATTGGGACTGATAGTAGGCTGGATTGCTCCTCTGTAATAAGTGGACCACTGCAATCTGGGGGAGAAAGTGAAAGTTGAGTCCAGACTGTCCTGACTCTTCCCTGACAGGGGCAGCCAATGCAGTCTCCTTCCCTACCTGCTGGACTGGGTCACAAAAAAAGAAGAATGCATCTTCTGAGCCACGGAGGATGGGGTAGTAAAGACCTTTTACTCTCCACTTCTTTCTAAAAACAAAATCAAAGGCTCAGGAATACCACCGGGACCTCATGCTGCCATCTTGCTCTCATGGAGACATTTTTAATTAATTTGAGATTTGTAAAGGTAATTTTGCTAAACCATATATATGTTGGAGCTGGAGAATCAGCAATGGTTGGAAGACAATATCTAGCATGGAAACTTCCTTAATTGAGTGCATTAATCAGTTAGTGAGATAACGGAAACTTTCTCCAAGTTCCTTTCACAGGATGTTGCCATTAGCAAATTTAATGAACATTTGCTAAACTGTTTGGGAAATATCTTATTCTTGCTGGCAACTAATACTGCCCTTATAAAAAATAATATAGCCCTTCAGAACAAGACTGAGGTCTTGAAGTACCCTACAAGGGAAAAAATAGCATTTTATTAATTTCCCAAATCTGCCATTGTGCTACCACTGGATATGTTGAAATAAAAAACATGTTTTAGATTCTTTTCCACCAATTTCTAAGCATCACCATCTCACTCCATATAAAAGGAGTATTTATTTTGGAATAGGATATGATCTGGGTCATGGATGTGAGCCCTTTGGCAATGGCAAGGTTGACACAGCCTAGCAGGTGAACCCATTAGTCTCATGCCGACTGCAGGTGGATATGCTCTTATAAGGCCTATGTCTAGAGTTTCACCTATACCAGCACTGTTCCCACAGGTTGAGCCCTTGGATTCCAGGGGTCAGCAAAGGTCTTGTAAGGAGCAATCAAATGAAGTCGAGTAGCAGGCCAAGGTTAGGGCGGGCAGCAAGTAAATGACATTGAGGTCCAGGCAGCGGTTGGGGCAGGTGGAGATCAAGCAGTGTTGAGGTCCAGGCAGGCAGAGATCAGGCAGTGTCCAGGTCCAGGCAGAGGTAAGGGCAAGTGGAGATCCAGAAGCATTAATGCACAGCACAGTGTTGGCACTAACGCTGATTTTCATTTGCAGATACATGCCTGCGGCAATCATCTGGTCAATCCCCCAGTTCATGGGCAGTTTAGCCATTTCCCTGACGAGGAGAGTGCAAGTGGTCTTGGGCTTATGATTGCATTTAGCATGAATTGCAGCCTGCTTCTTACTCTTAGCGCTGGAATGTTGAGGAAAATGCTTTTCTATTGCTCTTATTTGGAGAATGCTTTAGAATGCTAATGTAAGCAGTAACTCCTGGGAGGTAGGTTATTTGGTGCCCTAGCTGGAAGAGTTGAAACCAAGAGCTGCTGCCCCTTCTGGGTGGTAAATGATAAAACTATACCCAGTGCAGGGAAGATTACTGCCATGTGGAGGACCGTTTTTCAAAACCATTTTCACCAGGAAATGATGAATGCATAAATTGGCTGTCTGCAGGTTGGCCTCCCCAGGCATCCCCAAGGGGACACTTTTTGGGCCAGATTGGAAAATAACGTGCATAGATCACATTTTCAAGCCTAGGAAAGTTTATTTTCTGCAGAAAATCTACCTGTACAAAAGTCGGCCTGGTTCTATGCAGGGGGTCTCCAGCTTGATTCCTGGATTAGGTCCTCTGCACCCTAGTTCAGCTGGGGCTGGGGATGCTGCAGAGGCAGCATTCGAAAGCCCCTGGGAAGGTGGAGAGGGCGACATCGACACTGGCTAGATTTAGAGCTCCTGCTTACTGGGTTCCAGGAGGAGTCCCGGTGCATGGTTGCTCTTGGGACCGTTGCTGCCATGACCAGCTTAAGAACAGTGAGGAGGGTGGGTCTATTAAAAAAAATGGGGAAACAGTCCTTGGGTAGTTGCAAATGAAGGCTCCTGGTGCCAGAATCTCAGCACACGTTCTGACTGAGTGGGAAGGAAAAGGAGAGAGGAGGAACTACTGGGCCAAAGAAAGAGAATCTACCAGTCCGAGTACTTTCTCTTTGAAACTTGGTGAGAAGACAATGGGTAAAAAAACCAGAGAGTCTGCAACTTAAAAGTCTGCAACTTAAAAGTAGTGTGGTAACCATCTTAATCCACTGGAACAGATAGAACTGGAAATCAGCAAAGAGTTTATAGAGGGATACCTTTTTAATTGGACTGACTTAATATATTTGTGACTAGCTTTTGAGGGCTATATCCCCTTCATCAGATCGGCACTGGGAATTATCTACCATCTAATCAGACTGCTTGTAATCAAACAGACCATTATATTTATCGTATAATATATTGCAGACTTCCCCATGTGAACAAGTAGCCACAGTAAGATCAAAGAGTGTGCACGGTCATGTGGAAACAGCCTTTTCTGTTTTTATTTTTTGGTTGTTGGGAGATAATCCTAAAGGAAATAATTTCCAGTTTTCTAATGTGAACACCGTTCCGATACATTAGACTGGGTTATTTTCATTAAAACAGGGTCTTAAAATACTATACTTTAAGTCAATGGCTGGGGAGGAAGGGCTTCACCTAAAGAGATGGCTGCTTAAACCAGTAGCTAAGTTCAACCCCCACGGTTTTTTGAAAGCTTTTCTCCTCCCTTGTGAACAAAAGCAGTAACTCTGTACTACCTCCTCCAGCCTTCAGCACAATGGTCATGAAAAAAGAGGTCCTCAGACCTGTAAAGTTGGCAAACAGATCTAAGACCGTGAACTCCTGCTCTTGTCCTCCCCCGCCATGTTTTGATGTGGCGGACCGCAGTGAATTTAAGGCTGTGGAACGTGACCGCTCACCCTCGACCACTGCAGACCTAAGAGTGCTGTTCATGAACTTACACCACAATGTGGTACACGTCATTGAGATAGGCAGGGTGGAGCAGAGGCTGAAAGTTTAGCAATCCATGTGTAATGGTAGTTCGCTATCTTTCAAGACTGTCAGATAAAGCAGCTCAGTGTTTGTCAAACTTATGGTTTGTGGTATGCTAGTGACTGGGTCCCATTCGTGTTCCTGCACCCGTTCTGGATGTTCTGTGGGCTTTGGAGACAGCGACGGGTGTGCCATGGACGTCTGCTGCCAACTCAAGGCTCTGTGTGGCTCTCAGGAAGTTTGAACCATGTGGTACCCATGCTTCCATGCTATTCTAGTGATGATAGCCGAGAAGCACGGAAGAGTATGCATTTGCCTGGATCGAAGTTACCGAGAGCCCCACAGAAACAGAAATCTGCAGGTGCACTGGACAGAGCGAGCAACTGGAGGGAGGGAATTGTGTGAAAGAGTGAGCAGAGGGGAACGGGAGTGAGAGTGAGCAATGGAGATTGGGGAGGTGAGCTAGAAAACACAGTGGCTGAGGGAGGAGGTAAGAAAGTGAGCACTGGGAACAAGAAAAGAGAGGAAAAATGTAACAGTAGAACCGTCCTGCTGTGTGGGCAGCATTTTCATCTTTAGATCCAGATTGGAAGGTCAGGAATAGGGAGACCCACCTGTGACATTAAATGAATGTGAAACAACCTAACCTTTTTTTTTAACCAGTTATTTTATACTGTGTTTAAAATGGTTTACAGCTAACATCAATATTTAATTTTTACTTGACGTGAAGTGGTTATAGCTAGCAATTATTGCCCTTCATCTTTATGTCATGAAAATTCCCGTCAGACGGTATTATTGTTTGGGTCTTAGGGATTAAGTGGTTTTTCTTCCAGTGGGTCTCAAGAAGAAAATGTTTTTTCTTCTACTGGGTCCTGAGGAAAAAAAAATTGAAAACAGCTGAGCTAGTCAATGCTTGCGTATCAGGTTAACTATCATTTAGGTGATACGGATCTAGAAGTAAAGATAAAGGAGGTCATTTTTCAATAGAGTCAGACAGGAGTTGTGGGCATAAAATGAGCACACATTTATTTATTTTAAAAGATTTCTTACCCGCCTTTCCGTAGTTCAGGCTGGGGTACAATTAAAACGTTCACAATAAGTTAAAACGAAATACATATGCAGATACGCAGCATGCCCATGCGAATATCCTATTTTGTAAATCTTGAGAGATCATGCGTACTTGTTGTATTGCGTGCATGTGTTAACAGAGGGGGGAAAAGGAGCAGCTTAGTGGGGTTCCGGGATGGAGCTCAGACGTTTGTGCACAAGTTGCTGTTTTGTAAGTTGTAGACGCACATACATTGCTGAACTTAGCTGTGTACATTTTCACCTGCTAATTGACTCGCGCGATTGAAATCACATTTGTCTATTGTCCATAGGTTTTGGGTGAATTGGTGATGGTATTGGCAAACTGGTGATTCCAAGTACGCATGCAAGTATTTTCAAACGTGCAGTACATGTGCATTTTATTAAATGCCTGCCTCTGAGTTTAATTCTGGGTTGTTAGGTGCACATTTTACAGTTATTGCACACACAAAATATACATGCGTATTTTTATAATATGGGTAAAGCATACGCGTTCCTGCATTGGAAATATACATGAGTACTGAAACAAACACGTGCTTTTGGGGCAGACGTGTAAGATATTTTATAAACTGTTGGGCTCCCGCCGCCCGGTTTATAAAATAATGGCATAAATGTCCGTTGGCCCTCCTACGTATGCAAATGGTGTACTACGGACAGTTTTGAAAGTTGGGCTCGACCTTGTTATAAATTGCTCTTGCAATGAATAATTAAAACCAGTACTGGAAACAATTAGCAGCAGATGAACGTCTAATTCACTTGTTATAGACAATGATGTATAATCTTGTTTTGTCCTACCCATTCGTTCCACTTTCCCATTGGTTACGTTCTGTGTTCCATTTAAAAAGAAACATCCGTGCTTGAGCACTCAGTATCCAATGCCGTTAATATTGTACCGTGTAGTTATTAAATACAAGGCATTGTGTGAACAGCGGACAGTGATTCTAAAAGGTCCTCTTTCCTCCAGTGCCTTCCTCTGCCTCATCCAGCATCCCAACTCCCAGAGCAGTCTTTTAGCCTGGCATGTTAATACGGAGATAATTCACTCATAAGTATGGGGGCGGAGAATCCGGACTCCGGTGGGAACAGAGTGAATGAAAGTGTCATCTCTGGGAGTATCAGGATGTACAAATCGGTCCCCTCCAGGGATGAGCCACTGCTGCAGTAAAGCACCTGCTATGCAATGAACAAACGAGCCAAAAAAAAAAAAAAAAGGCTCTGCATTTCACTCCTTACCCCATCTGTCAAACAGATCTTGTCTGACGCATGGGTATACAGCATACTGAGCTGATTTCACCCATCAGGACTTTAAAAGATGAGAAACATGCATACTTTGTTAACAGCACTACTTTTACATCATCAGACCTTAATTTTATTAAATAAGATGCAAACAGTCATTTGAAATGATGCATAAAAACTGAAGGTTTTGCTAACCCACCTTGCACGCTGATCTCCCTTCTGTTGGATTCTTGTGGTTTATGGCCTTTACTTCGTATCTGTTTTATCTACATTGGATATAATTGTGAACGCTTAACACGCTTATCAAAATGTATTTTGTTTCATTCCATTAGCATATCATTAATGTTTGATTTTCACATATATTGTATACAATAAATGATATAAAGTTTCCATAATTAACAAAAGTCTTTAATCTATACCGAGAATGAGGTAGGCAGTCTTCTGCTTTGCCGAAAGCTGTTCTCCATTGGTTGCCTATTTTACAGCGATCTCAGTTTGTTGCTTTCACTAGTGCATAAGGCATTTTATGATGAGTATAGCTGTTTATCTTCTAAGATTTGTTTATAAGTCCCAAATCGTGCCTTTAGCTCTAATTTACAACATTTTTTTGAATGTCCCTTCTAGTCAAGATTTTAGATTGCAGTGTACCAGATCTAAAGCATTTTCAATTGTAGGCCCCTGTGAATGGAATAAGGTTGCCACTACAGTTAAGTTCAGAAACAGATTATAAAATTTTTCGTAAAACATTAAAGGCTTATCTATTAAAATAGGCATACTTAGATTAACTTCTGTGGATTTAATGCAATTCCATCTGTTTTGAAATAGTGCTGTATATTGCAGTTTAATGTTTTAATTTATTGTCGTGATGTGATTTTTTATCGTGTGTTTATTATGTATGCGATGCTTGTAATCTGCACTGGACTGTTTGGATTGTTATGGAATATAAGAAATTTTAAATAAATAAAATAGGCAGGTGGGTGCTGATTGATTTTGATATATAGTTCATGACTTTAGCAGTGCCATTGTTAGATCCAATTCTAGAGCTAGTAAAGTGAGAACTACCAGCAAGCTCTGCATTATGGATGATCTCCCCCCCCCCCCCCCCTTGATTTTATAGTGATGGGAATATTTTTCTATTCAGTAAAATGAAAGCTAAAATCAAGTCACAAAATTAGAACAGATAACTGGGTATGATGCATAAAGGAATGTCATGTGCAGCCTATTTTACGACTACTTGTAGTTTTGGTGAAATGCTTTGGAAGATCGTTAAGGGTAGTAAAGATTCCTTCATAGAAAACTATGTTTAATGAGCAGAAACTTTTAAATATTTTAACCTTAATGTGAATGTGATTTGTAATACTCTGTGCAGGGTATTTATTAAAATGTAATAATGTATTGCATGTTCTCGCTTTTAGAGCACCAGCTGCACGAACGGGGTGTAATATAGTGAAAAGATTGAATCGAAATGATTGGCATCTGTTTAAATTGCATCCCCCAGCAGTATTATCATTTGTGCAATGTATGATTGGAAAGCTCTGATTTCAAGTAATACCACGAAGGGAAATTAAGTAGAAACAGTTAGTGGTTCAAAGTTTTGAGTACTATATAATTCTCCACATTATTTAAGGGTTTGGAAGGGGAAGGAGGGATTTAACAGAAAATCAGATGATTCCTGAAGATCAGGATCATTTGATAAGTATGCTTGCCAGAGCTTTAACATGTGCCTCTCTTTACATGAAGCCTAAGTACCTGCAAGTGAAGGGGCAGAACTCTTCTGTATATTAAACTGGTGATATTTCCTGTCCACAAAAAATTAAAATTTGCCTCCAGTAGGAAGAGGAACCAGCAGAGTCATTTTTCTGAATTTGATCTCATTGCATATGAAAAGCTGAGCAAAACAGCCTGTGGTTCTGGGTGTCCCACATTTTTCTCTGAAGCTCATCACGCCCACAACCACCAATTGGTAGTTGGGGGAATGATAAGCTTCAGAGGAGGAGGGAGACAAAGGCACTGTGTGCTGTTCTCCTGGTTCCTTTTACAGTAATTCACCTAAAACCATATTAGGGAAAAAATAGCCATAGTGTACCTTTCCCTCCCTAGGGTAAGCTTTGGCCTCCTTCCAACAGCAAATTTGCAAGTCTGCTGCAATTGAAACTGACTTCTGTATTAATTCAGTTTTTTATACTGCACTCTTCAACTTTAAAGGAGTGCCTTTCTTGAAAAATTAGCTTTATTGTGTGACCAGTTCACTTTTCTCCATTTTTTATGATATTCTCCAGTAGCACAAAATCATTATCCTGCAAATACTTCTACTGGCTCTGACAAGGCCAACAAGTAACCCATCACAGACAATGGGCTGCTTATACTAGACTCAAAGATATGAGATTGAATTTCTTTTGATTGATAGTTACTACAATTGCAGTGGAAAGCCACTGAGTCTTTATGGTTTTAGTCAACTCTACCTACTGTGCCTTCTCAGCTGTTTTTGTTTAGTGTAGTGAAGCTAACATAGCTGAAAACTACTGCTCTGTCCTAATGAGCTGAAAGCTGGATCATCCTTTATGAAGATAATAAAATGCACTTATAAGAGAAATTGCCTGCCCGATGAAACCAATACGTTTTATTGTTAATTTAACCGTATAATTATAAAATTAGGTCAACTTATTTGTCAATACCAAGCTATTCGTTTCAGCAGTTTCCAAAGGGGCTTGAGATGTTACATCCAAGACCTTTTGTTGAATGAAAATTCTGTGGCCTTATTGCCGTCTGTATCCAGCTGTTTCTAAAATGATATTCCACGTAGGATAATGTTACCAGATGGCTGCAGGTCATCGGAGATTGTATTCACTAAATGTTTTCTCTTTACAACCTTGGCTGGCTAACTCAGTCTTTGCTTTCTTAAGCTCCATGCCTTTGCATTCTGGGACTTGTTGTCCAGTTGTTTTAACAGGAAAAGGCCCAGAATGCAGTAAAATGAATTGGAGGATCAGATTAGGTTAGCCTGATAATGCTGAACAGGGTCAGGTGGCAGTGTTAGTTTTTTTTGTAGACTCTGGAAGTAGATCTCTTCGCCTCCCCCTACAATTTCAAGGTGAGCAACTACTGCTTGCTCTTCAGGACAAACGGACGCTCAGCCTTCGACGCCTTTGCCCTCCATTGGGGCACAGGTCTCCTCTATGCATATCCTCCTTATCTGCTTTTCATGAGGACTCTCCTGAAACTCGAATGGGACCAGGGGACCATGATTCTACTGGCGCAGTACGGGCCCAAGCAAGTCTGGTTCCCTCTCCTCCAAGATCTGTCGATTAGGATTCCCATCAGCCTGGGGACTGTGCCTGACCTGATAACTCTAGACTGGGGCACACTGCGCCATCCAAACTTCCAGGTATTAGACTTGACAGCTTGGATGTTGAGCGCCTAGTCCTTCAGCCCCTGAACCTGTTTGATAATGTGCCCAAGGAGCTGATAGCATCCAGGAAGCCTTTCACAAAGAAGTCTTATAAGTTAAAGTGAAAGAGGTTCTCAGCCTGGTGTGGGGAACAAGACTTAGATCCCTTCACTTGCCCAGTGTCGAGATTTCTGGATTACCTGTGGCATCTTTCTGAGACTGGTCTCAAAACCACCTCGGTTAGGGTCCATTTGAGTACGGTCAGTGTTTACCATAGTGGGGTAGCTGGTGTACCCATCTTGGTTCAGCCCATAGTAGGTCGCTTTATGCAGGGCCTGATTCAGCTAAAGCCCCCTCTGCAGCCCCCTGTCGTCTCCTGGGATCTCAACATCATCTTAGCATGGCTCATGCATCCTCCTTTTGAGCCTATGCACTCCTGTGAGCTGAAATTCCTCACCTGGAGAGTCCTTTTCCTGGTGGCGGTTACTTCAGCTCGTAGGGTAAGCGAGCTTCAGGCCTTGGTTACGTACCCACCCTACACAAAATTCTTTCATGATCGTGTGTCCTGCATACGCATCCTAAGTTCCTGCTGAAGTTGTGACTAATTTTCACATCAATCAGTCCATTGTGTTGCCCACCTTTTTTCCGAGGCCTCATTCTCACAATGGTGAATGGGCTCTACAAATGTTAGATTGCAAAAGGGCTCTGGCCTTCTATTTAGAATGCTCATCAGGCCATAGACAGTCCACCCAACTGTTCATTTCTTTTTTTTTTTTTAATTATCTCTTTATTAAATTTTTAACTTTTACAAAGTAAAGACACTTTGCTCATGAAATACATTAGCATGTCTTAACACTTTGATAATTCTCTATCCAACACATAAGAAAACAATTCAAAAGAAAATAATATCATATCTCAGCATATGCCATTTGCTAAAACATCATAGAGGCAATACTTGCAAGAGATTTCTGTGTAGATTATTTAGGGGAGATTCAAAGAAAATTAAGAAAATAAATTGAAATCTAATAATGAAATTGGTTATATGAGAGTCGACCTTTTTATTTAATTATCTCCATTAACATTTTCAATATTCAGAACCTGTTTTTTTGCATTCAAGAGTTCTTTTAACTGATTTATTTCAAAAAAGATATATGTTATCCCACGAAGTTTTAACACACATTTACATGGATATTTTATTATCATTATTGCTCCTATTGCCTCAGCTTCAGGTTTTAAAGATAGAAAAGCCTTACGAAATATCTGAGTATTTTTTGCTAGGTCTGGAAATATCCTGACCTTACTACCCAGAAAGTTATTATCCATATTTTTAAAATAAGCTTTCATCACTAAATTTTTATCCTGTTCGGATTGAAAAGTTATCAGCAATATTATATGTGCGAGTATCTCCACTTGGGATTCTTCTAAGAACTTAGATTTTGAAAATCTATAGGGTTTCCCACTATGTTCTCATTGTTAGAGGCTTGTTTACTTGATAATTGAGCTATCTTTTTTATTACTGGTAAAATATCCGGTGAAATTTTTAGATTTTCCACCAAATATTTCCTAAAAGTAATGAGCAATTGCTCTTCTTTCATTTTTGAGAAATTAAGCACCCAGATATTTATTTATTTATTTATTTATTTATTCGTTTTTATATACCGTCATTCGGTTTAGCCATCACAAAGGTTTACAGAATCAAAACAACAATCAGATAAATTATACATAGTTGCAAAAGAAGAAAACAATAACAATAGTGAAATGATCAGTAGAGGAGGATGGTGGGGTGATATAGGGGGAGAAGGGAAAGATGTAAAAAGGAAAGTAACAAAAATAGTATTAATTCATCTTAAAGGAGGGCTTCATATTAAATTTCTGAAATTGTAATACTTAAGGTTAATGCCAGTTGTAGTTACTATTTTTTTCTTGTTTGGGTTTGAATGGTTGAATTGTTTGTAGATGGATTGTTGTTAAGGATGATCATTGATGTAAACTGTATGGAAGAGGAAAGTTTTTAGGTCCTTCTTGAACTTTTTGATGTTAGATTGAGTTCTTAAATAATTCGGTAGAGAGTTCCATTTTTTGGGGGAAGCAATGGAGAATGCTCTGTTTCTAGTAGTTGATAGTCGAGCATCTTTAATGGGAGGAATTTTTAGACAAGAAGTGTTGTTAGATCGAAGATTTGTTCTGGTAATTTGTGGAGTGATTTTTAAACCAGTATGTTTATGATGATCAGCATGTATTAATTTGTGAGTGATGATCAGGATCTTATAATCTATTCGAGATTTAATAGGAAGCCAATGAAGCGACATTAGTATTGGGGTGATGTGAACATATTTTTTTGTTCCTGTTAAAATTCTAGCTGCTGAATTCTGAAGAATCTGCAGAGGTTTGATGCTTGTTGATGGAAGGCCAATCAGAAGAGAATTACAATAGTCTATTGTTGAGGAAATTATAATTTGCAAGACGGTTCTGAAGTCCATTGAATTTAAAAAAGGTTTTAAACGTCTGAGAACTAGGAGCTTATGATATCCTTCTTTGATTTTAGTTGTTATGTGTATATTGTAGTATAGGTTCCTATCCATGATAATTCCAAGATTTCTGGTGTGATTGACAGGGGAAATAAAGTTGATTTGATTGTTAGTGGTGAATTGAGGTGCTGGAATTAAGTTGGGTTTTTTGTTCATGATAATTAATTCAGTTTTATCAATATTGATTGTTAGTTTTAAATTTGAAAGGAGTTGTTTTAGTGCATCAAGAATCATGGAAGTATCTTTGTATGTTTCATCAATGGATTTTTTTTATAGGAATAAGAAGTTGTATATCATCTGCATAGAGGTAGTATGTTATTTGAAGATCATCTAGTAGTTGGCAGATTGGTAAAAGGTAAATATTAAAGAGAGTGGCAGATAATGCAGATCCTTGTGGTACTCCAGTTTTTAGGTTAATTTTCTTTGATACGTTATTATTGAATGAGACTTGGTAGCTCCTGTTGTTAAGAAATGATGTGAACCATTGTAGAGTATTGCCAGCTAGACCAATTTCTGATAATCAATCTAGAAGTATTTGATGATTTATAGTATTGAATGCTGCAGAGAGGTCAAGTAATACAAGTAAGTATTATTTTTCATTGTCAAAACCTCTTAATATGGTATCATTTAATGAAAGAAGGAGCGTCTCGGTATTGAGGTTTTTTCTAAAACCATATTGGTTTGGAGATAATATATTGTTTGATTCAAGGTATTCATCAAGTTGTGAGTGAACTACTTTTTCTATTATTTTGGCAATGAAGGGAAGGTTTGAATTTGGGTCAAGGTTGGTCTTTTTTAGGATAGGTTTTATTATAGCTGACTTAAGAGAATTTGGGTATGAACCTTCAGTAAGAGATAGGTTGATGATCTTTGTGATTGTATTTGTAATAGTAGATTCAATATTCTTTAGGCTTGTAATATGGATGCTATCTAAAGGATAGGTGTTTTATGGAGTTTTCCAGAAACTCCATTTTTCTAGATATTGCCAATTTGTCTCGGGTGATAGTTGATGATAAATCTTTCAATCCCTTTACTTCTTCTCCTAGTGATTGTATCTGCGCACACTGCTCTGTAAGAATTTTTTGATGATCTTGAGATACAAAGTCTAACTACTGGGAAACATTTTTAAGAATTAAAGACTGCTCCTGAATGCTAACAGACCTTATCCAATTGGCTAGCAGACTGCATCTCATTCTGCTATACACAATCAGGTCTGCATCTAGACGGCAGAGTTAAAGCTCACTCTGTGAGGGCTATGGTGGCATCAGTGGCCCACTTAAGGGCAGTCCCCGTTGTCAAATTCTGCAGGGCTGCGATGTGGAGCTCCTTACACACGTTTGCCACCCATTACTGCTTGGACAAGAATGATCGATAGGAGGGTAGATTCGGTCAGTGTCCTATGCAGTCTCTTCCAGACTTATACCCAACTCTTCCTACCAGAACCTCCTGGAAGATTGAAACCAAGCTGTTTCCCCACCATTCAACAGTATCTCAGTTGTGTTTGTGCCCGTTGGCACCTTATTCAGTACCTGTTGGTCTTAGTTGTTGCTGGGAACAGCCTGAAGCTTGGTATTCACCCATCTGTGAGGACTACCATCCTGCTTGTCCTAGAGCAAATGCAATTGCTTACCTGTAACAGATGATCTCCTAGGACAGCAGGATGTTAATCCTTAGGAAACCCTCCCACCACCCCACAGAGTTGGTTTCTCCTTCATTTTATTTTATTTTTTGCTCGGAATTTTCTATGTTACGAGTCTGAAGGGGGATCTCTCATGGATGCACGGATAGTGTCATGCTGGGCATGCTCAGTGTGCCAGTCAAAGCTTCTAGAAACTTTGACAAAAGGTTTGCATGCCGGGCTCCATCTGAAAATGTCACCCATCTTGAGGACTAACATTCTGCTGTCCTAGGACAATGACAATCAACCAACTACGTGATCATCTTAACATCCTTTATCACATGCTAATGTATCAGTAAATTACTGTTATTATTATTATTGTTCCCAACATGTTTTGCTAATTCATGTTTATGTAGCTCCCCTGAATATTCTGTATATATTTGTTATAATTATAATTCTGTTAAAGTTGTTCCGCTGAATTCAATGTATAGCGTTGTTAAAAATGTGAACCGGAGTGAAGGCCTCCGCCAATACTTCGGTATATAAAAGCTTATAAATAAATAAAAATAAATAAATAAATAAATAAATATGAATAAATAAATGCTTGTTACAGGTAAGCAACTGTGCTATCCTTACTGGACATGTCCTTCTCAAACTAGCGGAGATCTCCTCAGTCATCCTCATCATCATTTGGGTTTTGGCTCAATGTTTTCCCATAGTCATGAAAGGAAGAAGATTTCATGAGAGTTCTCTTTCTGGACTTGCCACATCATAACTCTCCTCCAGAGGATCTCTGCTTCTCCAGGTTCTTGGATAATCTGGTGATACACTATACACTGTCATTAGAATGGAAAAGGATTTGAAGACAGACATCTTTAGGCTTCTTCAGTTCCTTCAACCTCCAGCGGACTCCACGACTATCCTAGTTCACAAACTCCTCAAGGTATTGCAGATAAGAATGTAGCAGATATCAACATCATGCCTTCGGGTGGCCTGGAAGCTTTGGGATGGTCAAATTTCCACATCACTCCATGGCGGTGGAGTCAGCATTGAAACATGCTATGCGCACTCATGATTACTCCAGCATGCTACCTGAGGAAAAAGATCTTCTAGGGATCCATGCTGAGTGCTCAGATTGTGGCTCACCATATTTTTATGGTTCAGTATTTGCACGAATATGTTCAAAAGCTGAAGACTTTGATGGAGTCACCATATACAGATCAGGCTGCCTTCCATCAAGCAGTGGAGCTTGAGGAGGAATGCGAGAAATATCTCATCCATTCCATTTACAAAACTTTTGACACCACAGCCAATATTTTGCTTGCTTCCATTGGAGCTCAAAGACTGACATGGTTACTAGCGAGTGGTCTCTCAGAGGACTGGATGATCTTACAGATGTTCCCTACACAGGTGACAACTTACTCAGCAACAAATGTGATTCTGATTAAGGAGAATCAATCTACTCTACAATCATTATCAGCTGCAGCAGGGGTCCAGCCAGCATCTGCCCAACATCTGTCTTTTTCCTACAAGTTTTCATTCTACCAAAGTCACCCCTTGCACTCTTTTCAGGATCATTGAGCTGTTTTAAGAAAGGCTAGAATCAGACTAGTTTGTCTCCAGGCCTGTGGGAATCACTGCTTGTTCCCACAGTCATTTTCTTAATTCAGCTCCTTTACCTTTCCCATAAAAATAGAAGAAAGTGTAAGCATTCTCACAATTTCTCAAATTTATATCAGATTCTTCCCATTTTGAAATGGTCAGATTAGTAGTCCCAATTATTCAACTGAATAAAGAATTCCAATTATCTCATATCTCGTCTTCAATATTCTCTTTCCCTCCACTCAACTCCAAGTTTGGTACTGATCTTGCTTCTCCTTTTCACAATATCTCTCACCTTGGACCTAATTGGAAAATCTTAGAATATATGATCTTTACTCCTTTTCTCTAGCTATGGATGGAAATCCATTCCTCCTTGATGATACAGCTACTCCTTAGGATCTTTGTGGACGAAAGGCTGTACATATCTGGATCCAATATAATATTGAAACACTGGGCCCTAAGGTTTTCAGTCAGTGAAGACTCAGTCAGAAATCTTACAAAAAAGGGGAACCAAATGAGAGAAAAGAAGGGCAGAAAAATCTTCCTTCTCCAGAAGCAAAAAGGGCTCATAAAAGCTTTGGACCAAAAATAAGGTCAAGGTACTCTGTTCCCATTCTCTTTTCACAGGTCTCTGTGAAAAAGACCATCAGAATCCTTTTCCCTAGAAAATAATAAAAAGTAGGGCCACAAAAACAGGGCTGCCCCACAGCAGGTCAATTCAAGAAAGTGAAACTAAGGAACCAAAAGAAATTCAACTAAAATCCACAACCTAAGATGGTGGCAAGGGTTTATATACTGCTAGAACACATCATCTGCTGCTCCCACATGGGGGAGTCAAAACCCGAACATCTATTCACTAATCTCTCTGAACCCCCCCAGCAAGTTAGTACACTCCTTCTGGTAAGGAAAACCAAGGATTCCTTACATAAATGTTTACTTACATTCTTAAAAAATTTCTAAAAGATTGGTAAGGGCAGACTTGCTTTTGCTAAAACCCTGTTTACTCTTCCCCATTAAGACATGTCTGTGAATATAGCCAGTGAGTTTGTTTTTAAAAATGGCATCTACTATTTTGACCTATAACAATGTCAGACTCACTGGTCTGTAGTTTCCCGGATTAACCCAGAGTCCTTTGGGACTTTGGCCATCTTCCAGTCTTCAGGTATCATGGGTGTTTGAAATGATAGTTTACAAATTACTAGTAACAGGTTTGCAATTTCATGTTTTAGTTCTTTCAGAAATGTAGGGTTGATGCCATCCGGTCCTGGTGATTTGTTGCTTTTTAGTTTGTCAATCTGATCTATTACATCCTCCATTATCACAGATATTTCTTTCAGTTGCTCAGATTCTTCACTATTAAATAATACGTCAGGTATAGGTATATTCCCAACATCTTCGTAAGTAAAGACTGAGACAAAGAATTCATTCAGTTTTTCTGCTTTCTCTTCTCTGAGCCATCCTTTTTGCATCTTAGTCATCTAGTGGCCCAACTGACTACCTCACAGACATTTTGCTTCAAATGTACTTGAAAAGGTTTTATTATGAGTTTTTGCCTCACTAGCGAGCTTCTCAAATTGTCTTTTGGCCTGTCTTGCTACTGTTTTACATCTAATTTGCCATTGCTTATGTACTTGCCTATTTTAATCATTTGGGTCCGCATTCCATTTTTGAACGATACCCTTTTAACTTTAACTGCCTCCTTTACTTCACCATTAAACCATGCTGCCAAGTTTTTTGGTCTTCCTTTAGCCTTTTTTTTAATATGTGGAATACACTCTCTGGGCTTCAAAAATGGTATTTTTAAATAATGCCCACACCTCATCAAAACTGGTAACCTTTGCCCCACCACATACATACCACTGAGGACTTGATCTAAAAGTCCTTTGGGACAAGGTGAAAATAATCCTCATAACACTAGCCTGGCCATGGGAAAATGGATCCATTTTTCAGCCATCTATCAATTTATTCTCTGGTTGCATTAGGGATGTCTCTGATGCTCATAATGCAGGAGGAGGGCAGGCTCTGCCATCTGAATCTCCCACTGCTGGACCTCACAGCGTGGATGATGAATGCACAGTAATCTCCTCTATTGGGGTATTGTCCCAAAGAAATGGCTGATTTCCACCAGAAAACCTTTAACCAGAAGATCCTATAGTTTCAAATGGTTCTTGACTTAGTGAAGGTTCAGCCAGTACCTCTTCAGTCAGAGTTCATCTCAGCTCCCTTTTATATCAAAATCCATGAAAGAACAGTGGCATTTAAAATCTGTGGTCAGTAAACTTCCAGTGTCTTAGGACTTCAATGTAATCCTAGCTCAACTCCTGAAACCTTCTTTCAGACCTCTTGAATCAGTGAACTTGGTTTCTTACTTGGAAAGTGTTGTTTCTCATTGCTATCACTTCGTCATGAAGAGTAAGTGAACTTCAAGTCCTGGTTTTTTTTCATAATGAGATTGTTTTACAAACTCACCTTAAGCATTTTCCAAAACTGATATCTGTGTTCCACATTAATCAAGCTATTGTGCAACCTGCATTCTTTCCAAGACCACATGCGTAGAAAAGAGAACTGGCTCTGCACTCCTTGGACTGGAAGAGGGCCCTAGTATATTACCGAAAGAGGACTCAATCTATTTGTAAGCCTTCTCAGCTGTTCGTGTCCTTTGATCTCAATAAATTGGGAAAAGCAGGTGCCAAATGAACTTTGTTCAGTTGTCTAGCAGACTTCATAATGTGCTGCTACACACTGGATGGTTTACAGATTACAGACTCTGTTAAAGCTCATTATTGGGCCAATACAGTAAAAACGTGGGAGAGCGGGCGCTGCTCTCCCAGCGCGCGCACAGGCCACTCTCCTGTGCACGCGATACAGTATTTTAATTTATTTAAATTAGGCCCGGTGGTAAAAAGAGGCGCTAGGGACACCAGCGCGTCCCTAGCGCCTCTTTTTTGATGGAAGCGGCAGCTGTCAGCGGGTTTGATAGCCGACGCTCAATTTTGCCGGCGTCGGTTCTTGAGCCTGCTGACAGCCACGGGCTTGGAAACCGTATGCCGGCAAAATTGAGCATTCGGTTTTCGACCCGACAGCTGCGGGCCCATTTAAAAATTTTTTTTTATTTTTTACTTTTTTAAACTTTCGGGACCTCCGACTTAATATCGCCATGATATTAAGTCGGAGGGTGCACAGAAAAGCAGTTTTTACTGCTTTTCTGTGCACTTTCCCAGTGCCCGGAGAAATTAGCGCCTACCTTTGGGTAGGCGCTAATTTCTGAAACAAAATGTGCGGCTTGGCTGCACATTTTGCTTTCTGAATCGCACGGGAATACCTAATAGGGCCATCAACATCATTTGCATGTTGCGGGCGCTATTAGGTTCGGGGGGGTTGGACGCGCGTTTTGGACGCACTATTACCCCTTACTGAATAAGGGGTAAAGCTAACGCGTCCAAAACGCGTGTCCAAATGCCGGCTAACAGTGCGCTCCGTTGGAGCGCACTGTACTGTATCAGCCCGTAAGTGAGAGCCATGATGACTTTGGTGCCTTATCTCAGGGTCATTACTATTGAAGACATTTGCAAAGCTGCCACTTGGGCATCTGTTCACACCTTCATATACCACTACTATCTGGACAGCATGACCAAAAGAGGTAGTCATTTTGGACAAGTAGCTCTGTGCAGATTGTTCAACTAGTGATCTACTCTGTACTTGGTGGGGCCGGGTTGTCCTTAAGAAAGTGCTCTCATCACACTCCATTCAGCTTGGGACGCCCTACATGTTATGGCTAATTCATGCCTACTTATCAACAGAGAAAGCAAGTTTGCTTACCTATGAATAAGGTTCTCTGTAGACATCAGGGAGAGCAATATTCAGTGCTACGTAGCCAGATAATTTGGGACTTATCTGGCTAAGTAGCGGCAGCTGAATATCCGGCCCTGCTGAATGGCCACCACCTAGCCGGATAGCTAGTTATCCGGATAAATAGCTGGCTAAATGGCAAATGGGTCAAGAGCATTCCAGGCAGAAGCCAACTTTGCCTGATAAGTTATCCAGCTAACTTGGATATTCCTAAAGTTAACTGGATATACCTATCCAGCTGACTTTAAGATAGCTGGATATATATTCTCCGTGGCTGTGCTGCTAAATATATGAGCTAAGTTAACCAGATAAGTTTATCTGGCTAATTAGCTGAGCCACACAGCAGCTCAATATCTACCTCCAGGATGAATTAGCCATACTTAATACCCACCTGCCTCCCTGGAGAGTTGACTTCCTCTCTAAACCTTAAGCTCTATTTCAGTGTTGACTACTGATGAACACCAGAGATCCCAGAGGATGCCCAGGTTGGTAGCAGCAATTGCATGGCAGCTCAGTCTAAAGTAATGGCGCTGGCAGTCTCCCTCAGCTGACCTTGACCTTTTCTTGCTCAGCATTGGATCTTTCTGGTTTCACATTTGAGAGCTAGTAGAATACAAATTTTTTGTTCACCCACTACTTCAGCAACATCTTCTGCTTCCCTTTAGTCCATAGTATGCTCATTTCTTATGAGCTACTCCAACAGTAGGCCACATTTAAACAACAAACATGTCTTCTTCCTGTGTGAAGATCTGAAATTTACAAACACAGGTAAACCTACCTGATTTGTCCCAGGTCATTCAGAGACTCAGCGGTACAGTCAGGGCTAGAACCAGACCTATTTTTTCACTATTAAACTACCAATGGTATATCATTTTTTAAAATGTATACAGTAGTCAGACAAATTTGTATTCCACAAAACCTCTTAACGACCACACGAAGAAGAAGATCGGTAAACACCAAGGAATCAATATTTCATAGTAAAAACCCCGACTCAGGCCGAGTTTCTCTCTATCGAGCTGCTTCAGGGGCTGTTGAATAATGAAAGCGGTATTTGCCTGTATACAGCCCCTCATGCGGATGTATGAATACATATTTGGTTGGCTTGCAGTGATTGCAGGACGTTTCTTTGCAGGAATCTAAGTCTCATAGCAAGAAATTCGTACAGACATCTAATGGACTACCAGCTTTTTCAAAAACTTGCTTAAACAGAGTTATTTAGTACAATATATGGAATATAAGGACCTTACATCCGCATGAGGTGCTGTATACAGGCAAACACCGCTTTCATTATTCAACAGCCCCTGAAGCAGCTCGATAGAGCGAAACTCGGCCTGAGTCGGGCTTTTTACTACAAAATATTAATAAATTCCTTGGTGTTTACCGATCTTCTTCTTCGTGTGGTCACTACTTGCAGTATTGGATCGGTTTCCAGTTTGTTTCTTTGCACAAAACCTCTTAGCCACAGAAGTGGTTAAATATTTATGTTACGCCCGTCGGTCGCAGACGGCTGCGACCGCTGTTGCTCACCTTTTGCCTCACAGCATTGACTCCACTAGGTAAACTCGCGGCTTCCGCCATCTATCGCCGGCCTGTTCGCCCCTGTTCCCGGGCCCTCCTGGATGGCGTGGATGCTGCCGACTGCCATCTTGCCCTCGGAGTTCCTTAGGCGTGCACACCCGCTCTTGGGCCAGTCTTAAGCATGTCATGGTGGGAGCCTCAGGGGCATCCCCCCGGATGATGTCATCCATCGCGGACTCTTAAGCCGGCTGGCCCTGTCTGCCTATGACGTGGCTGAATCTGCTTTGCTCACAAAGGACTCTCCATTCCAGCTCCTGCTTCCTCGGCGTGAGGGGGCCCTTTCCTCGTCTCTGGCTATCTGCTCCTCGGAGAGCCTAGCGCCTAGGACTGCTAACTTGGCCAAGATATTCAGCAGTACGGTCACACTGCTGAATATACTTTGTTATCTTATTGTTAGCCAGATAATTTTATCCGGTTAACTATAGAACAGTCAAATAGGTGTACTAGACTTACCTGGCTAACTAAGGGGTAGTTTTTCTATCTTCGCGCGGCTCTGTGAATTGGGCGGTACCAGGGGCGGGAGGGGGGGCGGGCCTGCGAAAGCCGGCAGCAATCGCACCACCGCGGTGCTATTGCGAAAGCTGGCAGCAATCGCACCACCGCGGTGCTATCGCTGCCGGCTTTCGCAAACCAATAGCACCACCGTGAAAGGTGGTGCTATTGGGGGCGTTACTGACAGCGATAAGGCTCCTTACCTTTTCGCCGTCAACGATGTCTACGCGGCATCCACCCCAGTGCCGCCCCCAACTCCTCCCCTTCCGGTGCGGACCCCGCCCAGAACCCGCCCCGATCTAGGTATCGCACGCAAAACCTGCGTGCGATCCTTTTAGAAAATGACCCCCTAAGCCGGGTAAGGTTGAATATTGGATATAATTCCTCCCCGGTACGCTGCTGTCCCGCCCCCTCACTTATCCGGCTAACTGCTTAGCCAGATAAACAGCCAGCTAAGTGATGGTAGCAGAGCGCAGCCGAATATTCAAACAGCTCCACTTAGCCCGCTAAGTCAGTATATAACTAGCTAAGAGGCTCTGAATATCGACCTCAGAGTAACCAATGCACTATTGTTATCCAAAGCCAAAGGCTGAGTCTCTGGAAGTCATTTTGCTGTGAGTGGGAGTGGATCTGCATTTCTTTGCTTATAAAAGAAAAGTATTTCATTAAATTGACCTTAAAATTAAAAGTGGGGGGGGGGGAGTAACTGATGAGTTTATCACTTACTGAACGATTATTAATGGGACTGTTGTTTCAAAGCTCCTACAGTGAGTCTGGTGAGGTTTTAAAATGGACTTGAGCCTACTGACAAAAGAAACGAAAGGTGGATATGCTTAAGCTGGAAAAGAGTGTGGCCTCGGTCCATCCTCTCCCCTAAAAACTGAAGGTTATCTGTGCTACATAATTCTCTTACGGTGAACAAGCGCAATATTTGTTGTATTGGGAAGTGACCTCCCTCTCCCCCTAACGCACAGGCACTTTTACCTAAGGCATTGGAAATGTTAATAATCCTCAATAAATAAAATCACATCTAATAAAGTAACTGCTTCTCTTGGCACCCTGATCTTTTAGATGCATTGCATCTGAGGAAACATAAATAGTTACAGCCTTCGAAAGCTCGGCTGGCTATTTGCTAAATAAACTTGGCTTGCTTTAAATTCCTTTGTGTGCAGCCATTAATACAATCCTCCCTGACAGCATTTAATTAAAGAGCCTTTTTCTATTAAGTTCATTAAAAGTTGGTTTTTTTTTTTTGTCCAACTGTAGACTCGGGGAGACAGGTCCTCCCTAGCTGTCTTTCCGTGGCTGGTCTCTTCCTGCTGCAAACCGCACAATAGACTGTCTTGTGAGGAAATGCCTTATTTCAGGATCCTTTCCTCATCAGTGCTGTTTTTCCGTGATTTTTTAATGGAATGTTCCATGCCGCTGACCTCAGCCAGATGAAAGAGCCTTTGCATGTTTAAGCCCCGATCGAAGAAAAAAAACAAACTACAGATCCGATTTCCATTTCAGCATTAGAATTTGCATTTTTGTTTTGTTTTGTTCAGATCCTTCTTAACCTGAGTGTATCTGTGTTGGTGAAGGGGGAGGAGGGGAATCTGTATTAATAGATTATTGACAGTTTAATGTCTTGGCACCTCTTCAGGCCATGAAGTATAATAAACAGGAAGCTGTCTGATGTGAGAGCACTCAATAACATTTTCAATCAGACCCTTTCAGTTAATTGCTGGTTGACCTCAGAGATTTCCTCTAGGAAGTAAAGTCCTTAGTTCAGACCCAAAGAGCCAAAATGGTCTTTGCAGTTCAGTCTGAGAAACATAGTCTGCAACTAGAAAAACATGGATTTCAAAAAAAAAAAAATTGCTGTTTGTTTGTTTGTTCTTTGCCCTCCTTGATATGATTATTTTGCTAATTTCCACAGAGCTAATTATAATGGTGATATTAAGAACAAAAGGATAACTTTCAAACAACTGTGCATAGTGGCACATACGCGTTATATGTGGCTGCATATAAATTTAATATAGTATTTTATAACACATGTGTATTATTATATGTGTGTGTTATAAAATATGTTTATCTCTACCTGTCAATATATGCACATATGCAGGCTTAGGCGCAAATACATGCACTGCATTAAAACCACATATATCAATGAATTTAACAGACATACTTTACCCAACTATTTAAAAAATATCCGAGTGTGTATTTTACACGTGAAAGTAAAGTTGGGCTTACCCATGCAAGTCCTGATTTACACACATAAGCTGGTATATTTTATAATTCATGCATTGATAAAATTACCAGTTTTATCAATTAATCCAGTTTGCCCAGTCCTTCTCCAGATCATAGAGACCCTCCTGGTGTTATGTTTGCCGGCTCATGAGCTGCCACCATAAGCCAGCTTACTTACCCCTAACCGGCCGGCCCCAAAGTTTTGCCACTTCAAACAGCCCAAGAGCACCGCCAACCCATGTGGCCTCTACCGTGAGCACTGGGAAGCCCTCTATGTGTGTGCAAACACTTAAGGGTCCAGCAGTGGGAACCGCACAGCTCGGCGCCTTCTGATGACATCAGTCGGGTGGGTATTTAAATCCCAGCCGTGTTATACTCCAGCGTCTCGGCAATGGGTGGACTAGCTCTGTGATAGTGGTTGTTGCTGCTTTGCGTTTTCAGCTTCTCAGCCTTGTGTTCATCCCGTCCTTGTCCTCAGCCTCGTCCTTGCCCTCCGTTTGCCTTGTCTCCAGCCTTAACCCATCTTCCCCTTGTCCTTCTCTTCTGCTTGCCTACCCTCGGATTGATCCTCTGAACCGACCTTTGCCTGTGACCTCTGACCATCCTCGTCTGCCGCATGCCTCGATCATAGCCTGTGATCCCCGACCATCCTTGCTTGCCGCCTTCCTCGACCATAGCCTGTGACCACTGATCATCCTTGCTTGCTGCCAGCCCCGACCTCGGCCTGATATCGGAGTCTCTCTTTAGCATACTTCCCAGACACTATCACCTAAGATCTGCCGGCCCCTGGACCCCAAAGGCTCAGCCGGAGGGAAAAGGGGTTGGTAAAGGCCAAGCTCTAGCTCAGTCTCTGCACTGTCTACTCCGCCAGTTGACAGTGAGGAACTACTGGGCCTTCCTAGTAGGTAGATGTAATCTCACTCCAACAGAAGGCTCCACAATCCTCACACCTGGTACTTTAGCCTGAACTCCCCCCAGTTCACCCAGACCTCCCACCCATTTTATGGTACTCAATAAAAACATTTAATATGACTTACACCAGATAATTAGCAGGTGTAAAAATACTAGAGATGTGAATCGGAACCAGAATCGGATCCGATATCAGTTCCGATTCACATCTCTATAGATGTGAATCGAAACCAGAATTGGATCCGATATCAGTTCCGATTCACATCTCTAAAAAATACATGAGTAAGTTGGAAAATGTACATGTATAAGTGTCTTTTAAAATAGCATCTTGCGCCTGTAACAGTTGGCCCCACCTAAGAATGCTCTGGACCACCCCTTTTTTACACGAGTGTATGTGCTCGTGAAAATGAAAATGCATGCGTATTTTGGACTTTTTTAAGATACGGAATACACAAGTAGAGGCTACTCCACTCATATAGGCTAACGTTCCTTTAAGAATTTAATTCATGTATGCATATGTGACTCAGCAGGCTCAAGATACAGTCCAAATGCAAAACCATCTCATGACGAAAAATAAGAATAAATACAGCAGACAAATAAAGAAAATGGAAACATTTCAACTTTGCTCAGAAGAATGTTAAACATATTTTAAATGTGAAAATGAAATATGCTCTTCTTTAAAGTGACATTAAAGTCAGTTATGTGATGTGATGTTGTTCCTGGGTCTTGTTCTCACAGGTATTTGAGATTTGATCTACGTACAGATAATGTAATCTGCACATAGATCAAACAGGAAGAAACATGTTCCTTTCCATATTCCTGGCTGCTCTTAATGCTGGAGGCAAATTATTTGTTCCATATTTTTAAAACTCTTGCCAAGTTGCTATTCCTACAGTTGTAGGAAAGGTTTGAATGATGCACAATTATCAACAAACCTTTTCCGTTGGAAATAAATCAGTAGAACTAGGGGGTCACGACATGAAACTCCAGGGAGAACGACTCAGAACCAATGTCAGGAAATATTTCTTCTTGGAAAGAGTGGTGGATGCCTGGAATGCCCTTCCGGAGGAAGTGGTGAAGACAAAAATGGTAAAAGATTTCAAAGGGGCATGGGATAAACACTGTGGATATCTTAATGCTAGAAGATGGGAATGAAGAAAAGAGTGCATGGGGGTAACTTGCTGGTGTGGTGGTTACTACCTTTAACAAATAAGCCTTTATGCTGTTGATGCAACTCCATTATTTCTCTCTGCTTCAACAGCAAGGGGAAAAGAGGAAAAGGGGAATTAGATTCAGACAGCAACCAACAAGGACATTGAATTGCACAGTCTGGAAAAGCAAATAAACATGGGAGTAACTTGCTGATACACGGTTACTACCCTTAACCAATAAGCCTTAATGCTATCGATGCAACTCCAACATTACTCTCTGCTTCAGTGGCAAGAGGTAACGGGGAATTGGACTCAAGCAGCAAACAACAAGGGCCCAGACTTTGACAGTCTGGGAAACTGATAATTATAAAGGTTGCTTTTATGGCCAGTAGTTACTACCGTAAGCTTGCTGGCCAGACTGGATGGATAATTTGGTCCTTTTCTGCCGTCATTTCTCTGTTTCTGTGTTACTGTGCCATTCTTCGTTCCCATGCAGGGATGTGGCAGTACTCAAAGGTGCATACTTTTATTTCGACAACAAAGAAAATTCCCCTATGCATGTTACCACCACTTTTCCACTGGCCTCAAAGGATAACCCTATGCAGAATAGTCCATAGTATGTCCAGCTGTTAATGCTGGATTTAAAGGACTCTTTGCAAGAACCTGCAGTTCGCAACTTAATAGCCTGACAAGCAGGCAGCCTGGCTTATACTATTTATAAAATGAAACAGCATCTAACAAGCCCCCTTTAAAGCTACAAATTTTCCACTGCTGAAAAGCAGCGGCAAGTTTAATCTCAAAGATTTTAGAAGGTTTCCTGCAACTTGAAAGAATTTTGTTTTGACTACCAACCAATGGCAGGGCACCTTTCAAAATGCTCAATGACATCAGAAGGTGATGTGACTTCTCTGAGATTTTAAATTCTCTTTCCTCTTTGTTCATGACCATCATATTGCACGGGTCAGCCATGAAAGATTTTGAGTTTCTGATAATCCTTTTTGCTAAGCTGTAATCATTGGTCAACGGTGAGTACCTTCATAAGAACATAAGAACATGCCATACTGGGTCAGACCAAGGGTCCATCAAGCCCAGCATCCTGTTTCCAACAGTGGCCAGTCCAAGTCACAAGTACCTGGCGAGTATCCAAACATTACCGTAATAGCAGTTTATGGATTAAACCTCTGTTGTCCATATTGTGAGCTGATCATTCATTTTTTAAAGCATATATTCTTTGCATATAAAACTCATAAAATAGAACTCAAGCTGAACTTACCTTAAGCTTGTTGACCAATCCGGGAACAAACAGGGCTTCTCGGAGCGCTGGTGCTCAGGACAACTAATGTCTTCCTTTGTGCAAATCTCAACAACGTCCGCATAAATACTTATGTACACAGGCACGTGCCAGGGTCCCCTGCCGCATAACTCTACTTCTGCTAGGGAGAAGGTGTAAGTAATAAAATAAAGATAAATAGATCAGTGGGAGTTTAAGGGTCAGGGATAACAGGGGAGAAGGGAGGTTTTAAACTGGGGGGAGGTTGGAAGTCCTATCCATTAGCTGGGCAAACTGGGAAAACTAGTAATGGTGGCGCATGTCTCTATTAAAATCCTCACACTTACACAGTAGAAGTGACATTTGCACGCCTAGGTGTGTGTCCACTTCTATTGCGCTCACATGTGCACGTGCTCAGGCTATTTGATAACATGCGGACACAAACGCATGTACAGTATGTTATAAAATGGCTGTATCTCTGGGTGCAGGCTGATAGATGGGTGCACGCCTGCTTAAAAGTTGCTGTCTGAATTTGTAGGTGAGGCAATGGAGAGTGAAGTGAGTTGCTCAAGGACAACAGGAGTGTTAGTGAGATTTGAGCCATAGCTTTTCTGGTTTGCAGCCTGCTGCTTTAACCACTAGACTACTACTCTGCTTTGTTGCTCAGTGGCATTCTCAGTATAGACCTCAGGATGCATAGCTTTTTCACTTAATTCTTTCCCATGATATCAAGCCTGATAGTTTGAATTTGTTGTGTCATATCTTTCAAATAGTGCTGAAGATAAAATAATTCCCTTTTATCTCTATCTCTTTTTTTGCTATTTAATGTAAGAATAAATATGAGATTGTAAAACAAACCAAGACCCTATTGTGCATTACTCTGTGGACATTCACAGTGAATTAAAAAAAAAAAAAAGGTGATTCTGTATATGAACTTTTCATGGTGCTTTCCTTCCATGACATAGAAATTTGCAAATTGTTATGACTACCAACTTATAGTAGGGCAACTCTCAAAATGCTTGATGACATCAAAATGCGCTGTGTCCTCACTGAGATTTCAAATACTGTTTCTTATTTGGTCAGAATGGACTCAAGAGGCGCATTGCTAAGGACCTATAGGCAATAACCAAATGGCAGGGGAGCTTTGAAAATGCTTGCTGACATCACATTTTGCGCTGAGTAACCTGACATTACAACTGAACTGAGCTAATCTGACTTTTCCCTACAGGATGCCAAAGTAAAATATAAACTGTGATGGGCACGTGTATGGCCGCAATTAGATCTGCGCTAGTTTTTTATAACCTGCTCATATGATATAGGCATGTTTTATAAAATATGCTTTTCTGTAACTTGCAATATGCGCGTATACGTAGGCTTACATGCAAATAGTTGCAGTGTATTGATAGGACATATATCGATGCATAGTATGTGTATGTATATTTTACACTTGAAAATAAAATAGTACTTACGTAAAACGGTGTATTTTAAGACATTTGCATGCTGAGGAAATTATCAGTTTTAACAATTTAGTCCACCAGTTCGCCCCGTTCTTCTCCAGGTCATCGAGACCCTCCGGGTTATTCATCCTGACCTTCCACTGAGTCAGTACTACACAATAAATACATTTAATATCACTTACACAGGATAATTAGCAAGTTGGTAAGTTGGTCAGTCCATGTACGTGTCTTTTTTAAAAAAAGAACTTGCTTGTAAATGTTGGTCACCACTCCAGAATGTCCCTAAACAACCCCTTATTTATGCCCGCAAATGTAAAAATACATGCATATTTTCAACTTTTATAAAATATGGAATGCGTGAGTAGAGGATAATTATGCCCCTATATGCTAATTTTTACGCATGCAACATTATGAAGATTCACCCTTATGGTCGGGGCATACAAAAAAGGAGTGCCAGGTTGGTCTACTGTCTGTGTTAGAAATGTGAATGGAATTGGATGAGTGGTTCAGTAGTTATTGGGTGGGTGCCCTTACCAGAGAGGGGGAGGGGGGAGGTTGACAATGAGGTGCACGCATACCCCCCACATCCTCATTACAAATAGGCAGGCATGATTTTATAAGACCAATTTCCGTGTAGGAATTTACAACATGAAAAGAAAAGAAGAATCACGAGTTCAAAGGGGGAGGGAGGGACAGAACCGAGAAACAGAGCTGAGGAAACCTTGAAGCCTTGTGGCATTAAAAGGGGGATTAATTCAGGAGTTCGTACAATGCTGATGTACCCAAATGTTAGCAGGTGCTAATACAAAAAAAAACAAAAACCCACTTTGCAATATATTTTTATTTTGAAAAACTTTCTTGCTTTTTTTTTTTTTTTTGGTGTGTGTTTATTTGCTGCTTGGGCCTTAGCAAATAAAAACAAGGTTTGGTTTGTATTTAGTTTCTCTAATTTCTGCATTTAGTTTCTCTAATTTCTGAACAGTGCACCTTGATAAGATCTAGAAAAGCTACAAGAGCAGCCAGGAAGCCACGAGGGCAGTTTCTAAAAGCAGACTAACTTTAAAACATATGCTTCGTTGGTGAAGGCGGCATAGAATAATTGCTTCAAAAATCTGCAATGACTTTTTAACTGGAGTCCAGGATATTTTTTTTCCATGTCAGACTGCAGATAGGTCAACCACAGGTCTGCTATGACTCAGGTTTACATTTCCTGGAGTCCTGTTCACTTAAGGATGTATCTCGTTGTGAGTTCTTGTAGAAATTTTGTTAGCAAACATTATTGCTCTTTGAGTTGTGCTTGCAAGGTTGAAACTTTTATTTATAGCTGTGAGAACATTTCAGTCTCTAAACCTTTGCTGCAGTCACGACTTGAGTATCTGTTAATTCATTGGTTGTTCAACTTTTACTATAAGAATCACTAACATGGACACGCGTAACTATTCCCATTACCCCTTGAGTTCCTGCTTGGACACTTAAATGTACTGTTTGCTGAGAAATAGCCACAGCTTCAGTGTAAACATTGTTGGAATTATTAATGCATTCAAGCCAGAATCTTATTGTCCAGTTGGACTGCCTGCCTCCAAACTACCAGCACTTGATGATATTCAGCCCAAAGTTCTGAAGATATTCAAATATGAAATTGCAGCCCTGTCCCTGATTATCTGTAAATCTGCCTCTATATTTGTGGACTGGGGATGAGCTAATCTAATGCCAGTTTTTAAAAAGGACTTCACTGGTGATCCAGAAAACTGCAGACCAGTGAGTTTGACTTTGGTGCCAGGTAAAATGGTAGAATAGAATTACTGGGCATAGGGGTAGACATGGCTTAATGGGGAAGAGTCAGCATGGATATAGCAAAGGGAAGTCATGCCTTACTAATCGATATTCCTGAAGGGTGTAAATAAACATGTGGATAAGGGTGAGTCTGTCAATAGAGTATATCTGAATCGTGATTAGGCATTTGATAAAGCCCTTCATGAAACACTCCTGAGCACATGAGACAATGTCCTGTTGAGGACTGGTTAAAGGATAAGAAACAATGAGTAGGACAAAATGGTCCGTTTTCCCAAGGGAATGAGCCAAATAGTGGAATGCCCCAAGGATCTCTGTTGTTTAACTTATCCATAGGGAAGGTAGTTTTCAGCAGCCCACGTAAGGCAAAAGTTTGTGTGTACAAAATATATGCAGACTTTATCCCACATTTTCAAAACAAACATACACATAAGCCCGCTTTGAAAATTAATGAGTGTGTGCAGAGTGCAGCACAGCGTAGGTGCACATATTTATACCTGCTTATTAGCAAGTATAAATGTATACATAGGGGCAGATTTTCAAAGGGTTACGCGCGTAAGATACCCCTGCCTGCCCCTGCGCGTGCCGAGCCTATCGGAGCGGCCTTGGAGGGAACGGGGAAAGCCATTGGGGCTCCCCCTGGGCTCGGCGCGCGCAAGGCGCACAAGCGTGCACCCCCTTGTGTGCGCCAACCCCGCATGCGTAGATTTGTTCACGCCGGGTTGCGCGAACAAATCTACGCCCGCTCATAAGTTTAAAAATCTGGCCCGTATAGATTTACATGCATACATTTGAAAATTGAAAGTGTGTGCATAGTTTCCCCAACTCTGCCCCTGCAACGCCTCTTCCTTGTGTGTGTAAAAGTACACAAGGCATCGCCATTGCTTGGACGTTTGTGCACACTACTCCCCAGGCAATCTTCAAAAGCCCATTTATGCATGTAAACCAGATTTAAAGTGTGTAGATCCTTTTGAAAATCAAGCCCTAATGCCTGGAAAAGGGAGCAATGAGTGAAATGATCAAATTTACAGATGACACAAAATTAATCAAAGTAGTTAAAATCAAGCAGAATGTGAGAAATTGCAGGAGGACATTTTGAGACTGGGAAACTGGACAACGAGGAATGGCGCTGTCCCGGCCCGCCCCGCCCCGGACCACCCCTTTTTAAGCCCCAGCACTTACACGCGTCCCGTTACGCGCGTGGCCAGGCCTATTTGAAAATGGGCCCGGCACGCGTAAGGCCCGGCCACGCGCGTAAACCCCGGGATTTATGTGCGCCGGGGCTTTAAAATGCAACCTTAAATGTGTCACTCACCAAGTGCATTTAAAAGAGCCAGAGGGACACTTGATTGGCTTTGCAACATAAAGTCTTGTACTGAAGAACGTGCGCAATAAATGAATCAGACACACTTTGCCTTTGGTAAATCTATAATTCACACATAAACAATCAAATTGAATTGTGGTTCCTCCTTTCTGTTACCGGGGCTCCCCTTATTCCTTCCTGAAATTTAGCACCTCCATCAGCTTTTCCAGCTGGAATTTAGGAGCTATAAGGAATTTGTTCAGTGGACACTGTCTCCAATTTAGAGTTCCCTGTCAATGGGATCTGATTAATGCTATAGCTCTAGTTGGATCCTTTTCTTACTTCCACTTTGCTGTTTCTCTTTTATAGCGGTTAAGGTTACCTACTTGACTCTGGTGTGTACCGGATTTGTAGTTTCTGTGAGGAAAGCAGCTTGTGGGTGCCATTTCTTCTTCTCTCTCCTACTTCCGCTGGATACTGACTGCATATCCTCACCAGCTCCAAGAGTTTTGTCCCAAGGACACTGACTCACTCAGACTGAGTGAATCGGGTGGGGAAATAAAGAAGTTCCCAAACGGGAAAAGGAAGGCTGAAAAAACTGCCTTTCAGACTGAAGCTTTCAATCTCCTCCCACTGCAAAAGGTAAAATCAAACAGAAAGCCTCTTCAATCTCCTCAAATCCACATCCAACTTAAATCGGGCCTAGGATTTCTCCAGAAAAAAAGGGAACTGAAAAGAAACACAAAAATCCACAACTCCTTTAGGAGTCTCAGTCTCACAGAGACCCAGAAACCCACCATTGCAGCAGCCTCACTAACCTGGCTAAGAAGCATTGCCCCAATCCGCCCACTGCCCATCCAATCTTATCCGGCTATCTAGAGTTAAATGTGCTTTAAATATCAGCCTCATCATAGCCACACAGGTTATAAAATGCAGTAGCAACTTTGTGTCTGCCCATGATCACGAGTAACTGGGCAGTTTTGAAAGCTTTGAGCAGTTTTGAAAGTTATTCTCTATGGGGCGGAATTTAAAAGGGTTACGCGCGTAACATACGCACATAACCCTTTTAAACCCCTCCTGCGCGCGCCGAGCCTATTTCGCATAGGCTCGGCGATGCACGCAAGTCCCAGGTCGCGCGTATGGCCTGGGGCTTGAAAAAAGGGGCGGTCCGGGGCACTCCGATTTCGGAGCGGCCTCGGAGGGAATGGGGAAAGCCATCGGGGCTCCCCTAGGGATTGGCGCATGCAAGGTGCACAAGTGTGCACCCCCTTGTGTGCGCCGACCCCGGATTTTATAACATGCGCGCGTAGGTTCGAAAATCTGGCCCTATGTGTTTAAAAATGTTCTCCCCCCTCAGTGGGTACAATTTTTGTTCAGGAAAATGGTTGCCTGGATAAAATATACCTGCATAAGAGGCATTCTGGGGGTACGGCTAAACTTTAGGGAGACAGTGCTGATGTTCAGTGCTGTCCAGCTAAATATACCTAGACAAATTTGCTTGGAGAGAAGAGCAGGCCTAAGGTTTACCTGCTAAGTGCATCCGGTTAACTTTATCCAGGGATATTCAGCGGCACTTATCCCCAGACACAATAAGTGCCGCTGAATATCTAGGTGAAGTTAACCAAATAAAAGTTATCCATTTAACTTTGGCATTCAACATGCTGCTGAATATCTACCTCCCAGTTTGCAATTTTGGTTGCCTCACCCCCAGAAAAAGGTATTAGCAGGACTAGAAAAAGCAGAGAGAAAGGTAACAAAATGAGATAGGGTTTGAAGTAGCTTCCTTATGAAGAAAGTCTAAACGTGTTAGGACTTTTCAGCTTGAAAAAAAGACATCTGAGAGGGGATAGGATAGAGGTTTATGAAATCATGTGTGATGTGGAACACGTTAACAGGGAAAGATTATTTACCCCTTCAAATATCATTAGGTCTAGGGTGCACTACATGGAACTATCTGGTAGAAGAAGTACAACAAATTTGAGAAATTATTTTTTCAGTTAACTAATAATTACGATGTGGGATTTGTTGCCAGAGGATGTTATCAAGGCTAATAGTTTAGATGGGGTTTAAAATACATTTGGACAAATTTCTGGTGGACAGGAACATTAACAATTATTAACCAGGTAAACATGGGAATCATCACTTCTCGTGTCAGGAGTAAGCAGAGGAAATGGATCTCCCCATTGGGTTCTGCTGGGTACTTCCAAATAATCCGGATTGGTCACTGTCAGAGGCAGGCTGCTGGGCTTGATGGACTATTGGCTTGACCAGCATGGCACTTTCTTATGAAACCAAGGTAGGCTGTCATGTCTTCTTCCCCTCAAGTCCCGGATTGGACTGGACCTGTTGAGAGCTGAGTTAGGCCGAACCCACAGAGGTGGGGCAAATTTGTTTTGTGCCCTATACCACATTACCAAACTAGAATGCCATGAGTACTGGAGGGGCTGCACCTAGTTCCCTGCTTGCTCAAAGTGTACTCCTTACTGAGCCACAGGATGGCCTGAAGAGGTTATTGCCTGTCCCCTACTAGGAGTCTGCCTACAGAAGATAAGAACTGTAATATTTTCTTTCTCTAAAAACCCACCCATTTGGCTCAGGTTCCCCAGCACAGACCCAGAGTAGTCGTTGACTTGTCTTCACGAGTACAAGAACTTCTCTTACAAGTCATTATTAATCTTATATGATGGCAGAAAGGTGAATAAGCTCAGTTCTATAGAAATCCAAGTGAGTTGACCCATGCCTTCGTATGCCTAATAATTCGATTTGCTTGCTTGTTGACATTTAAAGGCACTGTTCCGAGACACTGTTTTTTTCTATTGCTCTTAGGATAGAATATTTGCTCAGCATATAATTTTGCTGAATATTTACACTGCCCAGTCTGCATTGTCCTTAATAACTATTTCACGGCAGTATACTTAGGTCATCTGTACTCAAATAGACTATTTAAGAATCCAGGTACGCAATCATAATAATTACTGTTTGATGTAAGGAATCAAATGCTGTGGCTACCAATCCATTGAATTTGATAAGTTTGCTGGTAAAGTCCAGATGACAGCTGAACAGCTGTGAACCTGCCCTTTTGACTGCCAAAGAAGATGGATGCTCTTATGATCCGGCCTGTCCTCCACCATCAGGGGGAACCTAGAACAAAATTAACCCGGCACCTACCTTGGTTCGTTCATATATGTCTCTTGTCCCTGTCTTCCCAGCCTTCAGACTTCTGGCCAGTGGAGACTAAACTGTGCAGTGCTAATTCCAAAAAGGTGCGTACCAGTTGTAAGCGGGAAAGGGAGATTAATGTTATGTACAAAGACGTGCCTATTTCGCTGGGGCCAAAATGTGAGCTAAAACTTGGCATTAGCAACTGAGTCATTAGCTACAGATGGGATGTAAAGAAGGGTCAGATATTGCCTTCTACAAGTTTGGTCATTTTGGGTTTGATACACTAAGGGGTAGAATTTCAAAGGGTTACACGCGTAAGATACGCGCGTAACCCCTGAAAACCTACCGCTGCACGCGCCGAGCCTATTTTGCATAGGCTTGGCGGCGCGCACAAGCCCTGGGACGCGCGTATGTCCCGGGGCTTCGAAAAAGGGGCGGTCTGGGGCGGGGGCAGGGCCGTGGGCGGGGCCGCAGTCCGGGGCGTGTCCAGGTTGTGGCGGCAATCCAGGGCGGTCCAGTTGCGGGGCCAAGTGCTCCGACACAGCGGTCTGTGTCGGGGCATGGCACCCCGGCAGGATGCCGGCGCGCGCAAGTTACGACTGCCAGAGGCAGGCGTAACTCATCAAGATAAGAGGGGGGGATTTAGGTAGGGCTGGGGGGTGGGTTAGATAGGGGAAGGGAGGGAAAGGTGGGGGGGAGTAAAGAAAAAGTTCCCTCCAAGGCCTCTCCGATTTCGGAGCGGCCTTGGAGGGAATGGGGAAAGCCATCGGGGCTCCCCTTGGGCTCTGCGCACGCAAGGTGCACATGTGTGCACCCCCTTGCGCGCGCCAACCCTGGATTTTATAACATGTGCGCGGCAGCGCGCGCATGTTATAAAATCGGGTGTACATTTGTGTGCGCCGGGTAGCGCGCACAATTGTACATCGCGCGCTTACATTTTAAAATCGGACCCTATATCATTAACAAGCTAACAGTATTAGAAAGTAAGCACATGCAAGCATCATGTGCCGAACTGTAGGGTGGGACAATCCCTCTCTATGGGTGCCCCAAATGCCAGCACTGCATATTCTCTCCCACAAAGGTGAGAACACGCTGATCTGCTCATAATGCTTGGCCCAAAGCCACTTATAGTCCCAACGGGCCCTGTCACGTCTCAGGGAAAATACCCTCAAATCTTTGAATGAAGGATTGATGAGCTGGCTTGGGCAGTTCCTATATAAAGAGGAGGGAAGGAGACTGTGTCCATGATGTGAGGTTGACTTCCTGACTGTACTACAGCCACTTCCCTGGGACTTAGGTGGCAAGGTCAGCTATAACTAGCACCACACCCTCCACAATATCATGAACAGATCTGTGGCTTGGCCTAACCCTGGAGCGGTAGATGACATCACCCCTTCTGTCTGTGATCACCCTGGTATTGCCTGCACATTCACTGTGCCAGAGAAAAACAAAACCTTCTACTATGTCCTAAGGACTCTATGCTTGCATGCCCCGTCCCCATCTTTGAGCCACTTGCAGGCTCATCTTGCGGCAACTGAAAGCCATGATTTCCCTTGGGAAGACTCTTCTATGGGTGACTGTGATCTGGGAGAAAAATGGGGCAAACGCTATATAGGAAAGAAGCCTGTTCTGCTGAAGATTGAGGCTATGTATTTGTTCTGCCATCACCCCCATACTGTCCAGCTGCCATCATTTTCCTACCCTACTTGGTACTCAACTTGTCCCCTCCCTCACCACCTTGTACTCAGTCAGGCCCTCTCTCCCCCACATCAAAACCCCGAGTCACTACCGGTTGCTTCTCCCGGCTCCTCCAAGGATGCTCCAACTGGGCTACTGTTCTATCAAAGGTCAGATATTGGCTGCAGTCCACAGGAGCTGTCCTACTGCCCCGGGATCAATGTGGTCAGATTCTGCAGTAGTCATCATCTGTTCAGATCCTCAAACTGCAGGAAACCAGGGGCAGTCGAACAACAGCAAAGGAAGCCAAGAAGCCCAGCCCAGCAAGACATGCAGCTATTGGTAATGACTTCAGCTGTGGCTGTCATGTCACCGAGACTGAGCGTGCCCACTGCTGGGGGAAGTGGCTGTAGGAGCCACTTGCAGTCCTCAGCAGTGAAGCATCCACATTGAACTTAAAAGTGGGGAGAGACATCACACCGGAGGTCTCTGGCAGTGGCAGGGCTGCACATTCTTGAGAGGCATAGCAAAGGTGAAAGAATGGAGCATTAAGATCACTGCGTACTATGCCAATTCCTAAATAACTCTCGCAGTAGCTCATTTTGAATTCTCAGCATCCTCCATGACCCTGTGATGCTTTTTTGATACAAAATAGAAAAAGCCCCACAATACATTGGGCTCATATGTGTAATGTGAGGTATGATGTCATCACCAAATCTGGCCCACTCAGGTGGCATTCCATCTGTTGTAGTTTGTGACCGCCTTCTGAACATGGATGTTCTCCCCGATCAGGAGAATTGCATGGAGCAACATCAGGAACCAAATATAATCAGTAAAACGCTTATTTGGTATGGGCAGTATTTTAGTAGTTGCTATATGGAGGTCCATGTTCAGAAACATTAGGCAGCTAAGAAAGGATTTATCTGGCTAAATAAAGATTTGGGCACTTGTCCGTCTAAATTCTAGATTTGGCCAGGTAAGTTGGGGGTGCTCTGGGAGAGGGAGTAACTGGGAGGAGCTGATTTAGCTGGATAAGATATACCCCCAGTACCTGAATGTAATTCACTTGGAAGTATCTGAAATGCAGAATGAATAAATGCATAAATAACTCCAATACTGAGAGTTAGCCAGATAACTTACCCAGCTAACTCTGGTTCTCCTATACACCTGTCCTAAAGTTAGCCAGATAAACTTATCTGGCTAACTTTAAGATAGCTGGATGTATTCAGTGGTGTGAATATATTGGCTAAATTAGCTGAATAAGTTTATCTGGCTACCTAGCAGATCCGCACAATGGCTGAATATGGACCTCATGGTGTTTTGAATCATTATGCAGTGCAGAGTTTTTCCTTGCATGCATATTTGGTCTTTTCACTTCCATGTTAGATTAAATTGCTTTATAAAGTGAGAGTTTGTGATGAAGTTCCTGGGGATGTATTCTAATTTGCTTGCACTTTTTCCATTTTCCGCCAAGTCAGGGCTATGGTTTAGTAGTAAAAATCATAGGGGATTCTGCCTCAGGGCCCCTGGGCTCTAGTGCACAGACTCCAGCAGGCTCTGTTGAAGTCAGCTTGGCTCCCTCAGCCTCATTTCACCTACCAGTAATTGAGCAATTATGGTAGTAAAAATAAGGCAGTCACATCTCCCCTGTCCTTTTCAGAATCGTGCTTTGGGCAAGTAAACATGACCATCCCTTGCCATGCATCCCGGGAGTGCCTGCTTATACATTTCTGAAGTTTTCTGATTGGTAAAACTGATTGGTGGCCTGTTCAGATGAAAGACACAATATCATTGTGAATGATGATTATTGTTGTTGTAACACCACATGGTGATTAATTAACTTCCAGCAAAAGCAGGAGCCTCTGTAAAAGGTGAGGAATTGTATTCCGCTGTTCCACCACCCTCTTCAAAAGCAGAGCGCAAAGACAAAGGCCCTTTGCCATAAGGATCACTATGGCCTGACTTATAAAATGCAGGGAGGGCCATTCCTTGATCATTTCACTATTTATCCAGTTTCAAGCTAAGGGTATAATAGAGCCCGTTATCCAAGTTGTGTGTATGGTAATGTTAGATATTTTGCCTTTTTACCATGGCAGTTAATTATAATGCTCTATTTTAGATTTTCTTTCTATAAAAGGAATATTTGTACTTTTATGTGTTCTGTTCACACAGCAGAGTCTCCCCAGTCCTATTATTAAGTGCAGTAGTGGTTAAGCCTTGAAAGCAGAAATCTTGCTGAGTACTGTTTTATCAGTGCAATGCTACTATTTTTTCCTACCCATAGCTGCAAGGTTCTTTTGATGTCTGTGACCCTATTGTAAGCCTGAACATAACAGCTGGGCTTCTCGCACTCCAGAACTTAAACTGTCCCAAAGGACAAATGGTTACCAGTGGAAGTAAAAAAAAAAAAAAAAAAGGGTTTCACCCTTTTAAATAATGCAAACCCTTGTGAAAAGAATCCAGTTCACTTACTTTCTCTGTGGAGGTATGTGGTTCACCAAGGTCTCTGGGGGTTAGGGAAAGCATGGTCGAGAATAACCATAACATTCTGGACAGGTGGCCGTACCGCTTACTGTATAAATGTGCCTGCAGTGGGCTTTTTTTTCCCCCTTGCATCCTGGTAAGAAGAAGAACTATACACAGAACAGTGTGTCTTGTTCACACTGCAATCCTGATTTGGACATGTATTTTGCTAGAGAGTTATTAAACTGTATTAAAACAATAAAGCAGATGTGCCCATAGCAATTGGGTTACAATATTAAAGGCTGCACCGACTAAAACTGTATGAAATTGAACATGTATTTCTGTGTTAGACTTCCTACCATTTTGCACACTTGTATCGATTTTTTTTTTTTTTTTTGACAAGGTCTTCTTTTATTGAGCAATGTTTTTCTCCTTACCCCTTAGCAATACCTGCTTGGAGAAATTGTAAAAAAAAAAAAGAATCCAAAGTATATTAAACCTGCCTAGAGTAAAAAAAAATATAATCTATGACCTGCAGTCTGCAATTTGTCATCACTTCGTATAGAAATGTCTTTTTTTTTTTTTTTTAATAAGAGTTGGCTTTTCCTGAGCTTTTGACCGCAGGATACTGTCTAATCCAAAAACGCAAGAGAGGAAAAGCAGACTCTTTTAAACATGGCCCGGGACATCAGGGTATGAAATCATAGCCCTGAGAAGGAAAATATTGTGTATTTTCTGCTAGAACCTGTCTTGCAGCGTCTCATGAAAGTAAAACCTTTATTGCGGAAAGTTTGGACCCCTAAGCAAGGTGGCCTTCTGAGCTGGGCCGTGCTAGGAAAGAGAAAAGAATAAATGTGTGGGAGATGCTCTGGGACTTGTCAAGTTCTCTTGAATTTTTCTGCATGGCTTAGAAAGCAGTTTTGTCAAACTGATGCAGTAATTTTCTTCATTATCCCCCAAACTGGACAAAACGTTTGTAGTTACAGATGGGGTGCTGGTGGTTTGCAATAAAGAAAATCTCTCTGGTGATAGGAAGCAAGCAAACATTTTATCTTCTAATGGATTTCATGAAAGTTTTGGAGCAGTGGGGGGTGTTGAGGGGGTGCTGTGTGCCACCTGGAAAAGTGATGATTAAGAAGAGAGGTGACAGAGGGATAGAAAACCAGGAAAGGAATGAAGAAAGGAAATAATGGACTATTATTGTATGCTCCTGATATCACGTAACACATGATGAGGATGGGTTTGCCGTAAAAAGGCTGACCCGGCTGAATTTAGATTAGATCATTTACAGTTTCTCAATGGAAGAGCTGGAAAGGTGCCTGATGAAACTGTCAAGCAGCAGGTATCAAGCACAGAAACAAGCACTTCTTCACAAAATTCATAATTAAGTGGCGTAAGTCATTGCAGCTGGATATTGTAGAGGCAAATTACATAACTGGATTTAAAAGAGAGACTAAACCAATTTAAGTAAGCTATTTCAATCATATCTTATTTAGCATAACAGGCAGGGATGTCACGCCCAGGCTCAGCATCTTCCCAAACCATGCCTACTAGAAAACGGAGGGGTCTGACAGCAGATGACCAGCTCCCTGCATGTCCGGTTTCTCAGATGGGCCATTTAGACACCAGTTGCTTGCCATTGGCAGAGACAAGATACTGGCCTAGATGGACCTTTGATCTGACCCAGTTTGGCAACTTGTGTGTTCTTATGTCTAAATGATATGAATTCTTGAGATGATAATTTGCCAAAGTACTTTTTCTGTGGTCTCAAGGAGAATAAATACAAGTGCTGCCTGTTAAAAATAGAAACTGCTGAGAAGAAAGGATGTGGTTATTGGCTGCACAGCCCTAGCAGAATCTTTGTTTCTAAAACGAGTCATATTTGACATTTTTAAACACTCAGCGCTCCCTCCTCTCCTACCCCCCTCCCTTCCCCCCCTCAATCTGTACACACATGTCTTTGCAAAATCAGTCAAATCTTGAATTGCATAGCAGCTAAATCTACAAAAAATAAATTATTAAAAAAGTATTTTATTTATCAGTGTGAACAAAGCAGAGAAGACACTCAAGGGTTGGCATCTTCTCTGCTGTAATGACTGCGTTGGTAAATAAAGGACTTTTAAATTAATTTTTGTATCTTTGTTGTCAATCTATTCAAGATGGGATTGATGTGCTGAAAAGGTGTGCAGGTGCACTTTCTTTCAACATTGGACCTCTAGGGCTGCCTGCAAAGTGAGTTCTTGGCACTGCAGACACAGAGATGGACTCCTGATAAAAGGGAGTTCTCGTGATCTTCTCCTGTCATTTTCTGGAAGGAAAACACTATTTGGAGGACCTGGATGACTCCGTGGATTAGCACAAGGTTTACAGAGCCTTTAGATGGCTGGTTCAGTTTTGGGCTCCAGTTGTTATTAATCAAAACTCGTTACCCTATGTGAAAAGAGCTGCTAGTCTCAGTTCAGTTCCCAGTGGTCCACATCACTGAACATGCACCCTCACAATTTGGCACTAATTGACACCCTTGTTGGCAGTTTCTGATTGAGCAGATATGGAGGCCAAATTACCTTCTGATCCCTAGAGGTAGCCCCTCAACAGTGAGATAGAGATGCATTGGCAGGGCAGTGCAGGAAAGCATGTAGCATTCTCTGGCAACTTTCACAAGCAATAGAGTCACAGGAAAAATATAGTATACTCAATAAATATTAAGAAACTGAAACATTTCCTAACATGTCAGCAGGAAAGACTGAAGATTAAACAGGTCCTTCTAATGGATTTTAGTATTCTACTTTTGGAATTGCTCTCTGTTATCTTTTTTCTGCTGATATCAAGAAATGCAAATGCACTAAATCCTCAGACCTAAAATATAATTAAAGCAGTATTTTTAGGGGAAAAACAATATCTGGGTGACTAAAATGGTGCTAAAGTAAGGGTAGAGCATTCCCTCTCCCCCTAACAGTAAAGAGAAGGCTAGGTCTGCTCTAATCTTTGTTTTGGTGAGGATTTTCATTTCATTTTGTTGTTGCTGTTTTTTTTTTTTTTTTCTTTTTCTGCAATTTGTGCGCTGTTCAGTGGCTTGCATGCATACCAGTATTTATGTGCACAATTTGGGTAGCATTTAAACAGCCACACGTGCGTACATTTACAGGTGTATGCTGGCTTGTGCAAACAGACACGGCCATTTTATAACATACATGCGTATATGCGCACATGTTATAAAATCGGCTATACGCATGTACATGTCTATGCAATTTTATATGGATGTGCGCATGTACGTGCAGATGCCACTTCTACCATGTAAGTGAGGGATTTTACTAAGCAGGCATGCCAACGCAAATACCCGTTTCCCCAGTTCATTCCCCATGGCAAAGAATAGGACTTCCTAACCCCCCTAACTAGATAGCCTCCCTTTTATCCTTTAGCCCTGACCTTCAACCCTGATGAATAGCCCTGATTTTTAAATTTGAAAGCTTACACACCATCCATAGCAGAAGTAAAGTTACCCTGTAGGCGACCCTGGTGCACGCTTATGCGCGCATATACTTACGCGCATACTTCATGTTACAGACCCGGAATGCCCATGTCCCACCCATGCCCTGCCCAGACTCTGCCCACGCCCTACCCCTTTTTTTTGACTTCCAGATTTGTGCACATACCAGGAGATAAGCGCGTACTTGGGCGCTTCTTAAAATCAGCTCGGCACATGCTAGCCCGAGATACTCATGTATCTCCTGGCTTTGGCACACATAGGGCTTTTAAAATCTGCCTGTGTGTTTTGCAGAGGTCCTAAACAGCAAGAAATAGTTAAATAAGTGATTCAAAGGGCCAAATGTGAAAGAAAAGGAAAACAGCTATGCCATGTTTTGTCACTTTTTAGTGACACAATCCGTGTAAAAATCGACTTCCAGTTTTCAGTCAGCAGAGACAGTTCCATGAGCAACATAATCTGTATCTTGACAAAACAATCCTTATCAGCTGGATTAGCAATTCTGGGGTCACTGTCAGAGACAGGATGCTGGGCTAGATGGACCATTGGCATGATCCATCTTGGCTGTTCTTATGTTCTTAATTTTTAGATAGTTGACAGGCACTTGGAATGCAATGCACTGTTCAGTGGCTTTTACTTGGGGAGGGAAGGTTAGCTTTAAGGACCAACAATTGTATCGTAGCTTTAAGGACCAACAATTGTATCGTGCTTTGTCATAGCAGGAGCAATTCAGTCTGGCCAAAAACTAAATTCAGTGCAGATCTGGAACTGTCGGAAGTGGACATTCATGAGGATTTGGTTTGTTCACGTCTTCATTCTTTCAAGCATGAAACTGCTCTTGTTTGTCTGCACCCAATTTACTGTGTTCACCCATAACCAGCCTACAGAAGTCTCAGAGCATCTACCTGTAATTCTTAGCTGTAAACCTTAATAATTTTTTGCAGTATATGAAAAAGACCACAGAATCTTGTTTATTACAAGCAATCCTGATCACTCCTATAATGATACACCACATTATATACTTTCCTAAACTTAATCATTCAATATCTTACTTCCTTCCCTGCAGGCTTGTACCATTATATTTTACACATGGCTTCCAGCTGGTTCTCATTGTGGCCTTCGAAACATATTTCAACACTGAGAGATTTAAGACGAGACATGTTATCTACTTTGGTCAACATCTATCATATTAACTTTTTATTCAACATGTTTTATTAATATATATTAATATCAGTAATGTCTGCATATATATATATGCCTGTACCACTCATCTAATTTTACCGTAAGATACATTTAACGATGGTATTCCTTTCACTTTTGTGTCTTTCACTTGCTTTCCCCAATATAAGCGTTTCTCCTGCTGAAGCTCGTAAATTATAACTTTTAACATTTTAATTGTTCCCACACACATATACATCTCTGAAGAAAGGATTAGTAAGATTTTTATTCTTTCTATGGTATAAAATATAAATTAACTAAACACAGATCTTAAATATCATAATCAGCACTTTAAAAACAGAGGCTGATGATATAATTATCCTATTTTTTTGCAAAATGAGACTGTTTATAAAGTACTTAATTACTTGGCAACTTTAAGAGTAGAAACCTTGATGTCTGGTCTGTTTTCTCTGGAGAAATGTTACTGTATTATCTACTAAGAATTTGATTTGCAGTGCTTTTTATATGGGTCCTTTCAATTTAAGGGATTTTGCATCTTATTTGCCTAAGATAATTGTTTAAGAATGTATTGCTTGGGGAGTTATTTATCTTAGTACGGGACTTGAGGAGACTATTTAGCTTAGAATGACACATAGTACGAGACTTCCTATGCAGCACATCCAAGTGGGTGCTCCAGTTCTGAATGGGTTAAGGAGACTTGCTCCATATTTTCCTCAGCCTTCTCTTTGGTTTTTCTTTGATTGCTTGAAGATGCTGTAGGCGTCCCTTTGTCTCCTTCAAATTAAACGTTTTACTGCTGGCTGATCCTGGTTTAAAAAAAAAAAATTATTATATTTGATTGGAATTCTTCCAACATTTTTCTGGATGGATCATTTCCACTGCTGTTTGTCAACTAAAAAAAGCCACTTACAGTCCCGACTAGAGTAAACCGAGTACCCTCTTTGAATCCTGTTTTATGTAACGTATCCAGTGCTTAGCAGTAAAGTAACTCTGTACAGCTCCTGCTGCTGCAGTCTTATTAGTTTGGGCTTCCTTCTAGGAGTAGATTATTTCTTAAGGTGAAGCACTGTATTTTAATACCATATTTATTTATTTTTTTTAAATCAGTGCTATACAGCACTGTAAACATTACCAAGGCAATTCACTGTACACATGCATGGAAGGAAATACATCTAGAGAAATAGCAGGCCTTATTTTCAAAAGCATTTACACAGTTAACACTGTTTTTTATATGTGTAAAGGCACTTTAACCCTATAAGTGGGCTTTTGAAAATTGCTACAATATATGCCATTGAATTGTCCATAGGTTTTACCCACGTCAAGTGCACCTATGCTATTTTTTGTGGGGGTGGGGGAGTGAAAGGTCTGAGCTAAGATATTATATCAAACTGCTAAACATAAGTTGATCTGTCAAGAGCAACATGCAGAATGACCTGCTTTTAAGACTGTGCTAACCTGTGATGTGCAGTAACGCATTATTTTCTGCAGCGCCCATTATTGGTAGTGGGGTCTATTCACTAACTATACGTGGGGGTGGGGGTTTAATGTTTTATTTATTGCAAATTTATACAATTACCAACAAACAAATACTTATTAGTTAAGAGCTTTACAGTGATCTTATAACATAACTTAAGTCATAAAGAGTACAATATTAATTTCATGATCGCTGTAACAAGTCCACAATAATATGTTTCCTAGATTTAATGAAGGCTTTAACAAAAGGAACATTTTTTTTTTAAAGCAAAACAGCTAGGGCTAACTTAATACAATTTAGAGAATATTACAGCATCACTGAGGTATAGCAGATTCCGGCCTATCTTCAGTGGGAGTAGAAGAAATTCTATTGGATATAAACTTAGATAGCTGTGTCGGACAAAAAAAATATATAATTGACCTCTTTATATCTAATATAGCATTTACAAGGGAATTTCAATTTAAACGAAACACCCATTTGTAGCACCTGAGGTCTCATTAACAAGAATTGATGTCTTCTTTTTTGAGTGTCCCTTGCCACATCATGGAAAATGTGTAATTTCATCTGTAGGAACAATTCTTTAGTGCGGAAGTACTTTTTCATTACTAGCTCTTTATCTGTGTCTAGCAATAATGATATGATTAAGGTTGATGGTTTAGCTGTTTCAGTATCCGATGATTCTAAAATTTCTGATACATTTAAAGGTGCTAATGATTGGCACTCCTGTTTCTCAATGTCTTTCAATCTCATAGATGGTAAAAAATAGACTTTGGTTAAAGGTGGGAGTGCATTTGAAGTAAATTTCAGTATCTCAATCTCATATGTGCTCCATATGTCTCTGGCCGAGACCAGTGGCACGCTAGGAAAATTTATTAATCTTAAATTTTTCCCTTGAAGTTGATTTTCTAAACTCTCCACCTTTCTTCCCAAAAACTGATTATCTTTAATTACAGATAAATATTGATCATTCATATTCCCAACAGATCTTTGTATTGCTTGTATTACATAATCTTCTTTATATTTCCTCTTGTAGTCTCTTAATATTTTGCTCATTTTTGACTACTTTATTAACCAATGGAGTTAATTGCAAGGAAATATTATCATTAAGCAAAACTAAAGTTTCCCAAATGGTTTCATGAGAAAAAATTGCTGGTCTCACCATTGGAGTTATCTTAAATGGTAAAAAATCTTTACTACTTCCCATATTTGATTCAGCCTTTATCTGCATTTTCCCTCCAGCTGCTATCACACTGGTATTACCAACCGCGTCTAAATCTAACATGGTCTCATCTGATATTTCCTCTCCTAGGCTACCATGGATGATAGGATCATCATCCCACCCCAAGGAGCTCCCCAGCTGACCACCTCTCAGCATCACGGGGTTTTCCGATGGCATTCTCATTACCGGGGATAAATATGTTATTGAATCTTGGAGTAAATCTGCTGTGCCCGTGCCTTCCTGGATTTCCTCCCACGATTGCCTTCCCAGTTGAGTGAGCCCGATAACCACATGGGCATCCATCGGGCCGATCACCGGTGCCACGGTTGGGGCTTCAAGTAGCCCTCTCTTCCATGCCCTTCTTTTTTCCTCTATCTAATGTGGCATTAGATAGAGGAAAAACAAATTTATACACAAAGAACTACTGGACAGTCCAGAGGTATAGCTATATCGATAACTTGGATCCATACTTCTGGAGGAGGAGAGTTTAAAAAGTATCAAGTAATGTCAGTTTAAGGTTTCAAAAAGAACATTTCCTACTTGAGATATAAGGAGGGTCTCTCTCTTTCTTTCCAGTTAAAGATAACACGGAAGAGTAATGCCAAAAAATCAAAACAAAGCCGCGTGGCTTAGGTAGCGCGCTGGCAGCAGCTACGCACCACACTGAGGCCGATTTTATAGTCCTCCTCCGTTACCGGTCTCAGGGCTTCACCCCCGGTAAGCAAATTTTTCAGTCTCTCTCAGTTGGGGCCAGGCTCAAAGCTTCACTCCTCACAATCTCTCCTCCTCCTCAGATAATTTCCGCTGGGGCCGATTTTATAGTCCTCCTCCGTTGCCACAGTGACGTCACTAGGCATGACAAAGCTCGGTCTGGGCCGAGCTCAGGGCTTCACCCCTGGTAAGGAAAGTTTTCATTCTCTCTCAGTTGTGGCCGAGCTCAAAGCTTCACCCCTCACGATCTCTCCTCCTCCTCCTCAGATAATTTCCGCTGGGGCCAATTTTATAGTCCTCCTCCGTCACCATAGTGACGTCACTAGGCGCGACAAAGCTCGATCAGGGCCGAGCTCAGGGCTTCACCCCTGGTAAGGAAATTTTTCATTCTCTCTCAGTTGTGGCCGAGCTCAAAGCTTCACCCCTCACGATCTCTCCTCCTCCTCAGATAATTTCCGCTGGGGCCGATTTTATAGTCCTCCTCTGTTGCCACAGTGACGTCACTAGGCACGACAAAGCTCGGTCGGGGCCGAGCTCAGGGCTTCACCCCCGGTAAGAAACTTTTTCAGTCTCTCTCAGTCGGGGCTGGGCTCAAAGCTCACAATCTCTCCTCCTCCTCCAACTATACGTGTTTAACACACATCACAAGTTAGTAAATAGACCCCATGTTTGAAATGAGCAGTTTTGCTGTCTGAAGATGCAGCATTAAAATACAGTTTGTGAAGATCACAAAATCCCAGTCCCAATGTCTCATCATCCCCCCCCCCCCCCCCCCAATGTCATTTCATTAGTTCTACCTCCTGTACAGGCTGGATGGTCTTATTCAAGCTGATAAGAGAGGATTGCTATATTTCCTTCTTTACTTGCAGTCTTTCAGGTGAATTTTCAAAGGAGTTCCATATTCAGATGTAACATACTATCGTAGCAATTTTCATAAGCCATTTACCCATGTCAAGTGCATGTAACGCGGATCAAATTCTTTTAATAATTCAGTGGCTTATATTATAGCAATTTTCAAAAGCCATCTAACAGGGGTAAAATATATTTATACATGTGAAACCCAGTTTTAAGCCTTTGCCGTTTTTACAATGTTTTATGAAGTTGAAAAATGGTGTTTGTGCAGCCCTGGATTAAACAAAATAAGCATGTGCATAGGGCACTACAGAGTGTTGAAAATTTGCATTTTTCTGTTGCCCCCTAGTTATAAGTAAATTATTTGCTTATATTGCTTACTACTATTTAGTGTTAAATAAATACAATTGAAAAAAAAACATTTAATATAGTTGTGGGGGTCTGGCCTGGGGGATGGCCTGGATGAAAACTGAATTTTTTAAATCTCTTTTTACACCTTCAGCATTTACTGAGTCTTAAATTTCTTTTTAGTTAAGCAATGGAAGAGCTGACGGGACACGATTGTTGGCCTGTGCCTAGGGCATCAGTTAGCCTTAATCTGGCCATGCTTTTATGGCTGAACTTTTACCATTTTAGATAATCTTCTCAGTAGGCAGTTAGATCATCACAATTGGCTGAAAAGGAAAAGCAAAAATATCTAATGGATATAAGGAATTGTTTCAATAAAATTTTCTGATGTGAAAAAAAAATCGCAGGGAATTAACAGAATTGTCATGTGGCCAAACTGAATGCAATACGTGATCTGATGTTTATGGTCCACTGCATATACAGTGCATATGATTTGTGGAGAGACCTCCAACAGATAAGTCTAATCATCTGAATTTTCATTGCTGGACATAATCATGGCATAATATTGGAAAAACTCATTAAAATGAACCTCAGTATTGTTAAGAAAAAAAAAAAAGCATTTTAGGTAGAGAAATATGTAAAGACAGCATCCTAACACATGCCTAAAATTCACAACTTGTTTAAGTCCTGTTGGCGAGCAGTCTTCAACGTGCAATATTGTAGCCTTCCTTTCTCTTTATAAGGGGGCGAGGGGAGGCTTTCATATGAACACCATTGCTCTGTCATTCATATCCTTGAAGCAAAAATACTGTTGTACACATCAAAACGTAACAGAAGCCAAAAGAAACACATTCAGATTCGTAGTTACATAAGAAATAAGTTTCAAAGAGTCACATGGGATTGTGTACATAAAATTAGAATATAAGTGCTTAAGTAGCATGCATGCATGTACATATTTTATTTTATAAACCTCGAGAGCAGGCACGTACTTGCAGTGCAGCGCGGAAATCTGAACAGGGGAAAAAGGCACAGTTTATGAGCGTTCCAGGGCAGAGTTCAGAAGCAGGTACACAGCTTGCTATTTTGTAAGCAGTATATCTGCCTTCAGTACTGAACTTGTCTGTATACTTTTACACCTGCTAATTGATTTGCCCAATTGAAATCACACTGGTCTTTTGTCTGTAACTTTTGGGTTGGAGGTCTGGGTGAACTAGAGGGGTTTCGGGGTAAAGTACTAGAGATGAACTGGTATGAGTATGAGTGAACTGGTGTTTGTAAATACCCACACATTAAGTATTTTCAGAAGCGGAGTATGCCCATGTTTTCTAAAATACCTGCCTCCGTATTTAATTCTGGGTTATTACGCCTATAACATATGTGCGTAATTTTATAAAATGGGTAGAGAAGGTAATCGTGTTTCTGCACTACAAATATACCCATGTACTGAAACACGTGTGTACTTTCAAGGCAAGAATGCATCGTATTTTGTAAACGGTGAGGCTCCTGCCTCACAGTTTATAAAATACTAACATAAATCTCAGCGGATCTGCTCATGCACGTAAAAGGTGTGCAGTGGACAGTTTTGAAAGTTGGGCTCCTAGAAGGTCATCTTTGAACATCCTGCATAACTTATGCCAATAAGGTATACAGATTTTTGAAGTAAACTTACACGTATGTCTGCAGTTTCAAAATTATCCCACTGAATCTGTTATTCGGTATGCGCAAACTTTTCCTGAAAATGTACACGCATATGGTCCAATTTTTACAAATTATGGGGGTCATTTTCCAAGTGGCTCGCACGCGATAAGGGACGTTTCGCATGCGAAAAGTCCCTTATCGCGTGCGATACAAGGATGGGGGATGGAGTCGGCCCCGGAAGAGGAGGAGTCGGGGCGTCACCGGAGCCGACTCTGCGAAGACGCCGCGGACGGCAAAAAGGTAAGGGCCTTTTCGCGTCCGAGTTCGCGCCCAATAGCTTCACCTTCTATGGTGGTGCTATTGGGTGCGAAACTGGCATCGATCGCACCGCGGCGGTGCGATCGCTGCCGGCTGGCGCAGGACCGCCCCCCCCCCCCCCCCCCCCCCCCGTTTCGGCCCCCCCCCCTCATTACCTAAAGTATCGCAGGCCTGCGATACTTTAGAAAATGAGGCCCTATGTGCCTAAAGCCAAACCCTTCAGGAACACCTGTGCTTAATCCAGGATGACTTATACAAGAAGGTGACATACATGCTTTAAGCTTTCCCACATATCCAGCAGACAGTTTTGTGAAAGGCCACTTAGGAGCATTAAAGACTGTTTTACCCACAGAAATCCCTTTGGAAATTTACCCCACAATGGAGCTGACTCCCAGAACCCTGAGAATTCTGAAGGCAGACAACCAGCTTAAATATTCAAGTTGCTATTATGTACAGTAGAAATGCATGCAATTAGAGTCAAGAGGGCTAGGAATAGTGGCACGTTCATTAATGTATGCTGGGAATGTGAATAGTGAAGCTTATTCTTGATTTGCCAAGAAATGTGGCCCTCAGTCATCCCGAATACAACTGAAAAGTCTGAATTTTGTGCTAAATTTGTTTCCATTCTTGTCAATAAGGGCAGACCAGTTGAAGCCATAGATACAGGATACAGCCCAGCACACTGTCACACTGATACATATAGCACTTATAGGTGGTTACCATACTTTTCTGTCCAACTGCATTAAGTCCTTCATAATTCCCCTTATTACTACACTGTTTCAAGGATTGATCGTACCCTTTCACCATTATCATGCCCCCCCCACCCCCCAGATCATGCATCATATAGTTGCCAATGTGTTTTTAAGCTTAATGTAATTAGAATATTGAGATAATACAGTTCTCATTCTTTGTTGAATGTCAGCATGTAACATTGGTCCCGTGTATTTGAATGTGGAGAAGCAGGAGTAATAAGAATATTTATGTTAACTAGGGTAATTTTCAAAAGGATTTTCTGCAGATAAACCAGTGTTTTACCCCTTTGGGTAAAAGTATGAGTGCTGCCAACAATGCCATACTTTTGCCTGCAGGGGAAAGAGATGGAACCGGGGTGGGCAAGAGAAAATAAGCATGGGGATTTCATTTTTAAAACCCTGTGCTTGTTTTCCACCATCTTATCCCGTATGCAAAGCATGTGGGTAAAGACTTCCGACTGGCACAGGCCTGCTAAAATTTTCAAAGGGAAACCCCATGGGGATCTTCCCTTTGAAAATCCACTTGCAGACCTGAGAGTACAAAGTACCTGCAGGCCTACATACGCCTTGGCCTTACTCAAAACTACCCTATAAGTGGTTTTGATACTTTGTGCTCGCTGCTTATCTTAAACTTTTAGGGCTCAAGCCATCCCAAATTCATTTTGACTCTGATGGGTCAGTATTTTGGAATATTTGGGTTTGTACGAAATAACGGTTTTAAAAGGAGATAGTTGCCAGAGATTGTACTATAAAAGATAGGCATCAGGGCCTGAAAAAATATATTCAAATGCACAAGATGAGCTACTGCAGGTACTGAATGAATGCAACCTCATCTATAGACATTTGCACAAATACATAGAAACATAGAAATAGGCAGAAAAGGACCAAATGATCCAACCAGTCTGCCCAGCAAGCTTATGCTTATGCCAGAATCTGCTGCACTGTGCAGGTTACTCCTATGCTTATCCGTAACCCAGATCGTAAAAGTCAGGGCTCTCAGATGCTGTTTGAATCCAATTTCCCTTAATCGTTGCCATGGAAGCAGAGAGTTGCATCAAAAGTATCAGTCTTAGTGATTAAGGGTAGAAAGTGCTGCATCAGCAAGATACCTCATATGTGTTTGTTCCCCAAACCATAAAAGTCAGGGCCCTCGTTGTTTGCTGTCTGAATCCAATTCCCCTTTTCTCACTGCTGTTGAAGCAGAGAACAATAGTAGAGTCGCATTAACAGTATTAAGGCTTATTTGTTAAGAGCAGCAACTGCCACACTAGCAAGTTACCCCCAGTTACCCCCATGCACTCTTTTCTTTATTTCCATCCTCTAACCTTTAGGGATCCACAGTGTTTATCCCATTCCTCTTTGAATTCCTTGACTGTTTTCGACTTCATCACCTCTTCCAGAAAGGTATTCCAGGCATTCACCACCCTCTCCGTGAAGAAATATTTCCTGACATTGGTTTTGAATCGAAAAGGTTTGACGATTGTGCATCATTAAAAGCTTTCAGGTATCTGAAGGTCTGTATTGTATCTCCCCTGCACCTCCTTTCTTCCAGGGTATACATATTCAGATCCTTCAGCCTCTCCCCCATAAGTCTTCCAGTGCTGACCCCTCACCATTTTGGTCGATCTTGTTTGTCTTTATCCTTTTTGAGATATGGGCACCAGTAACGAATGCAGTACTCCAGGTGAGGCCTCCCCTAGGACCTGTACAAGGGGATTATCGCCTCCTCTCTCTATGCAGCCCAGCATTCTACTGACTTTAGCTATCGCCTTGTCACACTGCTTCGCCGTCTTCAGATCGCTAGATACTATCAACCCAAGGCCCCGCTCTTGGTCCGTGCACAACAACCTTTCACCCCCATCACATACAGCCCTTTCGGATTGCCGCACCCCAGTCGCATGACTCTGTACTTCTTGACATTGACTCCCAGCTGCCAAATCCTCGACCACTCTTCAAGCTTTCTTAAATCACTTTTAATTTCCTCTACTCCTTCAGGCGTGTCCACTCTGTTACAGATCTTAGTATCATATGCATATAGACAAACTTTACCTTCTATCCCTTCCGCCAGGTTGCTCACAAAGATATTGAACAAAACCGGTCCCAAAACCACTCCCTCTGGCACTCCACTTAACACCGTTCTTTCTTCTGAGTAGGTTCCATTTACCATTACATGCTGACTCCTATCATTCAATCAGTTTGCAATCCACACTACTATCTTGGCCTCACTCCCAAGCTTCTCATTTTGTTCATATTTTTCACTCCAAAACATATGCACCTTTTAATTGCCTTCTGGATCTCTTAGACTTGCCTGGAACACTGCTGCTGCCATGGAGCTTCCATTTTTGTTTTTCGTATATTTGCAGAAATATAGATCGAATATCGGCAACAAACCCACTTTGTATAAGTTACTGTTCATTTTAAAGGAGCCATCATCACCCCCTTTATCAAGAAACCCTTGATGCATACTCCTTAGTCAACTGCCTGCCAATCTTAGTACTACTGTATTTGACTAAAATGGCTCGTTCAACAATTACAGTTCAAATTTTGTTAGGAAAATTCTAGGCTCCGTTTTGTTTTTTCATTATACTCTTAGTAACACCTTGTATTTTCTGAACTCCCTTGACTCTCACTGGCCATGTATAATTTAGAATTTTGGTTTGTTCTTTCAAAACTATTCACTATTTCTCTCAATATCTCAGTACTTCTATCACCCACAGCATTGGCTCGTACCTTCACGTTCTTAGAACAATTCTTGTCCTTTTCAAAGCACCCTTGCTTGTGTGGTGATTCACCTCAGATCACAAATTGAATGACATATATTCTATTTTATTTATTTGGGATTTTAGCTGTATACTTTCCTTGACCAACTTCTATTTTGCACATATTAGAAAATATCTGAGCAAACAATAGTGCTTGGTCTTTAAGAATTATACCAGTATTTTTACTTTTAATGCTTTCTGAGACTAGTAGTCAGATTGGCTCTAAGAAAATTGTTTTTTTGTAGATAGTGATATACTGGTAAATTTTAAAAGAAAAGCGTGTGTGCCCATAAACTCGCATATTGCAGCATGAGCAAACATACGCCTCACTTTATAAGGCACATGTGTAGCAATTAAAATACTTATGGTGTGCGTTTGCAAACAGCCTTTACATATTATCTTATGCACTCACCAAAGGAGGGAAAGAAAGAGAGAGAACCTCTGTATAGAATCAGTCTGCCCCTCTATATTTAGGTACCACTGTAGAGGGGCACTTTGAATTGGGGTGGGTTTTCGGGAGTTGGGTTGGGATTAGGGTGGGTGGCGTTACAGACACATTCAGAGGTATTCATTGTAAAATTGACATCACTAAAGAATTTAAGTTCTTATAAGCGATGAAAAGGAGTTGATTTGTACAATGCAGCTAGCAGAGACTGCAGTGTACAAATCTATTCCTCTTGTTAGACTTTTCATTGCTTACAAGGACTAAAATTCTTTAGTAGTGTTAGTTTTACAAAGAATGCCTCTGAATGTGTCTGTAACACCACCCACCCTAAGGGTGCTAAGTTTGGCCCACCCAGAAACACCCTTCCCTCCCCCAATTTATCCGGGTGAGTTTTATCAGCTAAAAACTTAGCCAAATAAGTTGGAGGTGCTCACTGAGGCAGCAAATTTAAAAACCTTGATTTGTCCAGCTAAGTCCCTAACTTAACTGGGCAAACTGTCTCAGTGTTGACCTCTGTATTTGAAATAAATTTAATTAAAAAGTATGGTATTTCTAGTAATGTACCTCAAAGTATTTTGACATATGGATGTGTGTATAAATATACATTAGTAACAGATGTGTTACATGATCTGATGCCCTGTATTTTGAGATTGCATTAAATAGCATTAACTGCTACAGTGAAATTATTTCTGGTACTGGTAAACCACATTAATCATGTCACAAAATATTACCAGATATAAATCAATAGATATATATCTATGCCATACAGAAAATAGCTCTTTACATTCTATCTGAAACAGAGAAGTACAATAAATTAGACATACATCCACCCCAATGCTTATAAATGTGGTAACATAATTTTCTGTGCATTATTCTGAAACTTTTGTTTAATAACTTTAACCTTGTTTTTTTGGTTTGGTTTTTTTTTTTTAATAACTTTTAATAGTTTTAAGCTGTATTTGTTCAGGAACAATTACTGTTTGTAACATGTTAGAAATATTTTTGATTGTGTAGTCAATAAAACTATATTTTTATTTATTTATTTTTTAATAGGTTCTTCACAGACAACAGTCGCAGCCTGCAAAAGAGAGCTCACCTCCAAGAGAAGAGGTCCCGCCTCCACCTGTACCCTCTGAAGATAGCTGTGCCAAAAAGCCAAGGTCTCGCACTAAGATATCTTTGGAAGCCTTGGGCATTCTTCAAAGCTTTATTCATGATGTAGGCCTCTATCCTGACCAGGAGGCCATTCATACTCTCTCTGCCCAGTTAGATCTTCCAAAGCACACCATCATCAAGTTCTTCCAGAACCAACGCTATCATGTTAAGCATCACGGAAAACTCAAAGAGCACTTAGGTACAGTGGTGGACGTGGCAGAATACAAAGATGACGAGCTATTGACTGAATCAGAGGAAAATGACAGTGAGGAGGGATCAGAAGAAATGTACTCGGTGGATCCTGGAGAAGAAAATTCCGAGAAAAGCAAGGCAAAGCCTTCGGAAATTGACCAGAGATAATGTGAAATCCTGATAAAAGCAATGCGTTGGTCTATGGACATTTTTGAAAAAAGTTTATTAGTCTTCTATTTTTGGGGGGGGAGGGGATAGTTTTCCATTGCACGTGAAACACGTGTAGCTGAATTAGTTCAGTATTGCTGAATCAAATATCACCTTGACATGGACGTTTAAGTGTTACACTTGCATTTGACAGGAATAATTATTAGTATAATAATATAGGATTACGACATCATTCATCTTGCACTTATAGAAGGGACATCAAGCAAGTTACAGGACATATGAAGAACTATGGAATTAATGAAGGGAACTATACAGTGTCGCTGTATATATGTGCATATATATGTATATATATATATATGCACATACTGTATATATATATATATATATACATATCAAAACTGCATGGGACAGAGAACTTTACAATCTTAAAAGTATAGACTGTGAAATGAGTTCTTTAAAAATAAGACTTGTTTATGTATTAAAACCACTTCACAATGAGTGGCGTTGGCTTTTGATAAACTGCCTTGCTCTCAGGGTGTGGTGACTATTTTTGAATTCCTATTTATTTTCTATGTTTATCCCTGATTTTTTTTTTTTAACTATATGGCTTCCTGTCTGGCAGCTTGATGGATAATTTTTCTGAGGTATGTATTTAAAGATATAAATCAACACTGCCAAAAAAAGAGATGAAACAAAAGCAAAAAAAATCAGGGCACCTTAAAAAAAAAAAAAAAAAGTAAAAAATGTTTTAAGACACAATACACGCAAGCAAATATAGCATGTTTTATTCTATGGACTGTCATTACTGTAGTGAACGGAAACATTCCCATGGAAATGAAATGAAATTCAGTGCATAGAAGATTCACATTTGCTTGTGAGATCTTCAGCCAGAGAGCACTGCAAGATTTGATGTGTCAAACTTACCCGACGCACCGTGGTTTTATTATGGAATTATTTCCTTGTTCTTGCTTTCAAATCATACAGTTTATTAGCTTGCTTTTTTCAGCTTGTTCTGCTTTTAGTTAAATATTTTAAAGGCTGTGTGAAGCTACAATAGGAAGGTAAAATGCAGAAGTCTGCAGGGAGGGGGGAGGGAGTAATGCCTGATTAGTAGAGCGAGCTGCTGCTGCTGCTTTCTGCTGACTGTTCTCTAGTTCTCCGTCTGAACCTGGGTTGCCACTGTGTCGTCTGCTGAAGGGTGGCAGGGCCTTTGCTGTCATCTCTGTTACCCAGCGGGCAGTCCCTTGTTTGGCAAGAACGAGGGGCCCCATCGGTGCTGCCGTGTAACTTTAGGCAGCTCTGGAAATCCTGAAGCCTTGCCCGCCTCCCCTTCGCTTTTTCTAGCAAGGGAAACTTTTCCCTGCAGCACATTTTGTAGAAGACAAAAAAAAAAAAAGATTTGTAGGAACTTTGATAAACTAGTATTTTCTGGGCAGAATGCCCCTCAACTGGGTAAGGGTGTTTCTCCTGCGTATTTGATACCCGCGATCACTCTTCTGCCTTTACTCTTTAGGTCCTCTAGATGAACATGCAAATGCTTTTACATAGTTAGGGGTACCCTGCACCGGACGTATTAATGCATGGATTAAATACGTCCATGCATTAGTCACGTGCTTGCGATACACAGAAACATTTTTTTTATTTTTCCTCCTCCGGGGATCTAGCATAACAAGCATGGACCCTAAATCTGACTGGTACCGGGAACAGGAAGGCCGCAGTGTTCTACATGCACCCAAAGGTTCCGGAAGCCATCAGCACAGGAGGCACATTTGCTAGCATTATTCTCCACTGCCCCTCTTCTTTTAAAGCAGTTTTCCAAAGGAAACCTCATGCCCAGTAATCCAGCAGTCGTATTTAAAGTCCATTTCAGTACTTTGAAAAAAACAAAACAAAAAAAAAAACATCGAAAAATGTTATCTGCAGTTTTTCTTTAAGTTGTGCTCATACTTAATCTATTCAAAGACCTCATGCAATATCACTTTGATAGTTATTGTCTGTTCATTACACGGACACTGTAATATAACTGTTAATACTATTTATATATTGAAAGGTATAAAAGAGGAGTAAAAAGACACACTGTGGATATGTTTGTTCTCAGAATTTAAAACATACAGGGAGGAGACGTGTTGCAATAGAAGCTGCTCATAGCTGTTCGGTAACCTCTGGAGTTTGTAAAGGGACCTGTTCTTGTACATTTTCAAATGCTAATTGAGATTTATTTCAGTACAAGCTTTGCAGGGATATGGTCATTTGGTTTTACAACCGTATGGCATGCATTTTTACTGCAGTATATTGCAACCTGACTCAAATATTGAACGGTTGCTGCTTATAAACCAAGACTCAGAAGAGGACTGCTATGATTGGGTAGATGGGATCACATGGCTGAGTGGTAACATGCTACCTAGTGCAGTACCATCCAGGGCTGTCAACCTGATCACTTATAAAACAGGTGGCTTAAGAGCCCCTCCCCCAAACTGGCAGTTTTGTGACAGGCCACTCCTGGATGGTTCGGTTGCAGTGCATGTCCTTCATACTTGGTTTGTGAGGTGGACTCCGTCTTATAGTGCAACCAATCATGGCTCTTTGTTTTTCCTTGCCAAAAGTTGCCCTGAGAATTTCTCCTTGAAAAAGTGTTTTTATGACGGTACACATGTAAAAGAAACTTATTTGCCTGCCCAACTCTTGCAAGCCACTCTGCTGTCTCATGGCAAAGCACTTGGTATCTTTTACACTTCAACCAAAAATTTACTAGGTATTTTTTCAATGCAAAGTCTTGCCTTTTATTTTTTAATTTCACTGCCAAGTCTGCAGTGGCCCTGTGTGAATCTGTGGGCATTTTAGCCTGTGGTCTTGCCAGAACTTTGCGAAATACAATGCATATATGTCTATTTATTCTGTATCCATCATTGTTATATCTATTTGGAAAATTTTAAAAAACCCCTTTCTCTTGTAGTGCCTCTTGACAAAGCACAATTTTTCGCCTTTTCTTTTTTTTTTTTTTTTTTTTGTGAAATAAAAAAAAAATGTGTTTTATTCCAGTATCAACAATGTGAATAACGATTAACATATTGTAAATGTTTTTTCCATGTAAATCAACTATATATCTTTGTTATCACTGAGTGATAATTAATTTTTAACTTATGTGCATTGTTAGGATGTTAGGAATTTTTTTTTTTTTGGGTTGTTGAAATAAAACACATTCAATAAGTACTGTATGACTTTAATTTATCAGGTTAATTGCTTGCAGAATACTAGTAGCTGAATCTGTCCTGGAGAAAATTGAAGTACTAGTAGGTTATGATACCTTATAAAGCATGAGTATCAAACAATAATCCTGCAGGGCTACAAACCAGTTTTGGTTTTCAGGCTAGCCTTAATTAATATACATGAGGTATATTTGCATACAGTGGAGGCAGTGCATGCAAATTAATTCTCATGCATATTTATTAGGGGTAGCCTGAAAAGCCTGACTGGTTTATGGCCCTGCAGAATTGCAGTTTGACACATGTGCTTTAAAGGACCAAGAGACACAATGGTGTACTGAAATTTGAGACCTCACAGGCCTCCTATTCAGATAACATACGTGAAGTCACAAGAGCTCACATACTACAACATCATGTTTGTTGGTCCTTTAAAAGATATCATAACCTCCCAAGACTTCAGGTAGTTAAAGGAATTTTGTTTTATATTCCAATGTTCAATAAACTGCTAGTAGACTGCCTGATATGAGTGGAATGTCAGTTTAGCTGAGCTGCAGGGTCTGGTTAGTGGAATACTATTAGCAGCAACAGAAGAGTTTACAACTAATCAGTATTTTGTTCTTGACATATGAGGGTTTGGTACACACTTTCATAATCATATGAAAAAGAAAATGTCTTTATGAGCTTGCACATTAAAAACAGCTATCACATGCATTGTATTATTATTATTGTTATTTGTATAGCACTATCAGGTGTATGTAGCACTTTTCAGAGACATATAAGAGATGGTCAAGACAGACAGACAAAAAACAAATAAGAAGTTTTGAGTTGAAATAGTGATGCCATGATTGAGATGGGGGCAATGCTGGTCCATGGATGCTACTTGTGCTTGTCATTCATTCTTGTTACTGGACGAAAGTAAGGGCTTGGGGTTTGGAGGCCTCTTGTGCGTAGGTCCCACATCGGTAAACCCCCATAGTAACTGGCCCCTTCAATTTTGCACAAGTTAGCACGGGGTAATAGCACACAGCCTTTTTTTGGTTTTTTTGTTTCCTTGCTTGCTACTACTGTGGCCTTGCATGTGGTACAGAAATTTAATATGCAGTGTTAAGGGGTCTTTTACTGTGCTCATTACATTTACCCACTAGCATGGTGCATTTTTTTTCCTGCTAGTTTTATTACATGGACAGCTTAGATGGAACCTGCTACATCTTCAGACTGCATAATCCATTTGCCATTCTTTTTTGACATCTCCAAAGGGAATTTGTAGTTCATGGTATGTCAGAATCCAAGAATGTACTCTAACTAATATGGTCAGTCATCAAAATGCGTTATGGCGTTAACCCACGTGATAATCATGTTACTGCACAGTGCGAATGCAAATTTTTTGAAGGGGTGGGATTGGGGAGGGGTTTGGGCGGGATTAATTAAGATGAGGGACAATATCGCAGTGTGTGATAGCATAACACACGCTATTGCACATTTTTAACACCGGAAATAACTGCACCTTTTTTCCTGGCGTTAAGCTGGGCAATATACCCGAAACAGTCATAACGCAGTTTGCAATAATATTGCAAATTGCATTTCGGCCATTTCTGGGCTTGGGGAGGGAAAGGGAGCGTGGAGTGGAGAGAGAGTGAGAGATCCTCTGGGGAGGCCTTCACGGTATTCAACTATTTATAACACTATAGGAGGACCAGCTAATAGCTCGAGGTGATGTTTTGGTGGTGGTTTAGGGTTTTGGGGCCAGTTTGGCATGCAGAGTGAGACATACACTGTTATAGAGTCCATCAAGCTAGGGCGAGAGAACATAGTAGAAATCTCAACTTTGTGAGACTTTCCTCACACCAAATGATGTCAAATCTTTACTGAGGTGTACTGTGCTGTTCCTTTGTTTCGAAAGAAAAAACTGACTTCTTCAGGGGTCAAAAAATGAAATCCTAAAAAGAAGATAAAAAAAAATTATCCACTAACACACACAATCTATAATAAAATTTCTCACAAAATGCATAAATAACTCCTCCAATTCACATGGACATATACAGCGTTAGCTTGAAAATGGCAGCACCATCACAGAAAACAAATCATTTTATTTATTTATTTTAACATTTTTATATACCGATAACCATAAGCACATCGTACCGGTTTACAAAGAACGGTGGGAAGGCCAGAAACAAAGGCACAACCGTTACATGGAACGCATAAGAATAACATTTAAACGCATATAGAGGGTACATAGAACGCTTAAGGAACAAATGAACGCATTTAAAAGGTACATAGGAAGATTAATTAACAACAAGTGAGTAAAACAAATTAAAAATAAGCTGTAGTTAACTTGGTATCGTAGTACTATGAAATAATAGATAAGATTTCAGTTAAGGGCGGCAGATTCTATAAGAATCATGTAGGCCTAAAGGATGGGACGGGTGTTTAGGGGGTATTACAAGAAGTAAGGGGGGGGGGGGGGGGAAGGGTGAGGGAAAATAAAACTTCTGTACAGGTTTAAGTAGACTACTGGGCTAATTTCAGTCTTAGGGAGGAGTGGAGTAGAGCGGCAGGGGGGCATAGTAAATATAGCGAGTGGATTGTATGGGGGGGGGGGGGGGGGGGTTCTGACTAGGTAAATACCTGTTGAAACAACCAAGTTTATAGTTTCTTTTTTTATTTGGGTGTGAAAGTTTCAGTACGGAGGTTGTGGGGCATGGAGTTCCATAAGGTTGGACCAGCCAGGGAAAAGGCCCTTTTCATTGTGGATGCAAGTTTAGTGAGTTTATGGGAGTGGAGGTGTAAGGTACCTTGGTGGATGGTGCGTGTCGGTCTGTTTGAGGTGTGGATTAGGAGAGGCGGTGTAAGCCAGTGTGTGTTTTCATTTATTATGGATTTGTGTAAGATGGATAGGGATTTGTATTGAATTCTTGAGTTTATGGGTAACCAGTGTAAGTCTTTCAGTATGGGTGTGATGTGGTCTCTTTTTTTTTTTGGGTATTGGTTAAAACTCAGGCTGTGGCGTTCTGGAGGAGTTGTAAGGGCTTGATGGTAGCGGATGGGAAGCCGAGGAGCAGTGAATTACAGTAATCTATTTTGGAGAAGATAATGGACTGGAGCACTGTCCAGAAATCAGAGAAGTGTAGTAAAAGTCTTAGTTTCTTAATCATGTGTAGTTTATAGTAGCATTCTTTTAGGATAGCTTTAATGAATGGTTTTAGAGAGAGTTGGTCATCTATGGTGATTCCGAGGCTTCTAGTGTGTGTGGAGAGTGGGGTGGGGGGTGAAGTGGGGTTAGCGAGGAGGGAGGGGTTTGTTGAAATAATGAGTAGTTCAGTTTTGTGAGGGTTGAGGGTGAGGTTCATATTAGTGAGGAGAAGATTGATGGAGGAAAGGCAGGAATCCCAAGATTGAAGAGCTTTCGGTATGGAGTCTGTGATGGGGATGAGAATTGAACATTATCCGCTTAAATATAGTGGGGTAGATTTTATAATTTTGCGCAAGCGCGTACTTTTGTTCGCGAACCAGGCGCGAACAAAAGTACGCTGGATTTTATAAGATACACACGTAGCCGCGCGTATCTTATAAAATCTGGGGTCGGCGCGCGCAAGGGGGTGCACATTTGTGCAACCTCGCGCCGAGCCCAGCGCGCGCTGCCTGTTCCCTCCGAGGCTGCTCCGATTTCGGAGCGGCCTCGGAGGGAACTTTCCTTCGCCCTCCCCCCACCTTCCCCTCCCCTCCCCTACCTAACCCACCCCCCCCCCCCCGGCCCTATCTAAACACCCCCTTACCTTTGTTGCACGATTTACGCCTGCTAAAAGCAGACGTAAATCTACGCGTGCCAGCAGGCTGCTGGCGCACCATCACCCGACCTGGGGGCTGGTCCGGAGGCCTCGACCATGCCCCCGGGCCCGCCCCCACAACGCCGCATCACGCCCCCGAAACGCAGCGTCATTTAGGACACGCCCCGACACGCCCCTTTTACAAAGCCCCGGGACTTACGCGCGTCCCGGGGCTCTGCGCGCGCCGGCGGCCTATGCAAAATAGGCGTGCCGGCGCAGGGCATTTAAAGTCCGGCCCACTGAGTGATTCCAAGGTTTGTGAGGAGTTTGGCTAGGGGGAGCATATAGATGTTGAACAGGGTGGAGGATAAATAGCCTTGGGGGACACCATGGTTGAGGCTGATGGGGTCAGATTCGTGATTACCTAGGGTGACAGTAAAGTGTCTGTTTTGTAGATAAGATTGTATCCAAAGTAGTGCAGTTCCAGTGATACCAATGTTTCTGAGGAGATTGAGTAAGATGTCATGGTTGACAGTATCGAAAGCAGCTGAAATATCTAGCATGGCTACAAGATAGAAACTGCCGCTGTCGATCCCTTTGAGCAGGTTGTCAGTGAGTGATAAGAGGAGGGTTTCTGTGCTAAGGTGTTTGCGGAAACCAAATTGGGAAGGGGAGAGGATTTTCTGTTGGTCAAGGTATTCAGTAAGGTGGGTGTTGACTATTCGTTCTAGGACTTTAGAGAGGAACGGAAGGTTTGAGATGGGTCTGAAGTTGGATAGTATTGAGGGGTTGAGGTTAGGTTTTTTTGAGAATAGGTTTGACTATTGCCTGTTTTAGAATAATTGGGACGGTGCCTTGTTCTAGGGAGCAGTTGACTATATTTGATAGTGGTTTGGCGATTACATTGGGGATGGAGAGGAAGAGTTTGGGTGGAATAGTTTCATATGGGTGCGAGGAGGGTTTCATCTTCTTTAGGATGTTTTCAATTTCCAAGGAGGAGGTAGCTTCGAGTGATGAGAGTGATGTGGTCGGTTTTGAGAGATGAAAGTTGATGTTGTTAGTGTCATGGGGAAAGTGGGCAGTAAGGGCAGCGATTTTATTTTGGAAGAAGAGGGCAAGGTCATTGCATTGATTCGTGGATCCGGAGTTCAGAGTGTGAGTAGAGGGGGATTTGGTGAGGTTGGTGACAATGGTGAATAACGCCTTGGCGTTATATTGAAGGTTGTGTATTTTTTGGACATAGTAGTCTCGTTTCATTTTTTTTTTTGGTGTTCCTATAGTTGTGCATAGAGAGGTAGTAGGATGTTTTCGTGGCTGGTGTGGGGTGCTTTCGCCATTGTCTTTCTAAGTTTCTGAGAAGATTTTTCTGTGCCTTGAGTTCCGGGGAGTAGTACCAAGGTTTTTTGTTGGAGTGGGCGGGATTGATGGTTTTTGAGGCAGTGGGGCAGAGCTGGTCGGCAATATTGAGGGTGATGTTGAACCATGAGGCGATAGCTTTATCGGCAGTGGTAAGATCAATGTCGTTGCTGATGTTGGAGCAAGCGGGAATGAGGTCATCTCTTGAGCAAGTTTTCCGGTATTTGAAGGTGTGTGGTTGTGTGGGGGGACTGTGTGATGTTTGGGTAGTTTTTATGATGGTGTGGTCAGACCAGGGCATGGGGGAACATGATGGGGATTCTATGTGATGGATATTAGAGCTGGTAAAAATGAGGTCTAGCGTGTGGCCTGCTTTGTGGGTGGGAGAGTGTATGATTTGAGTAAAACCCATTGCTTCAAGGGAAGAGATGAATGCTTCACAAGCTGAAGATTGTGGGGGTGTGTCCACATGGAGGTTGAAATCCCCGAGAAGAATAGTGGGGAGGTCAGGGGCTAGGGCATCTGCAAAAAATTTGATTAGAGGAGAGGAATCACTTTCTAAGAGGCCTGGGGGAGTGTAGATAAGGCAGATTTGGAGGGAAGTGGATTTGAAAAGGCCAACTTCATATTTAGGAGGGGGTGTTAACTTTTTGGGAGATGAGTTTAAGCTCTTTCTTGGCGGTGAGGAGAATGGCGCCGCCTCATGTCTCTTATATACAATCACGGTAACATTCAAAGGCATATTTACACATCCAATCATAATGCAGCTTGATGTGAAAGCTAAAAAAATAACCAATAAGAGAACCTTATTTATGACTAACCAATAAGAAGTCCTCTGATTGTCAGGCGAATAGGCAAACACGACATCACAACTTTAAAGGGCAAAAACAAAACAGACAGAATGAAAAATACATAAATCCACCAATACAAATAAGTAAAAATCACTAAACATTGCCCCATTCAATTTCTTTGTGATGTCTATAAATCCAATATTGTTCATGTTGATGCAAAAAATAGATTGAAATCATTCTCGCACAATCTTTTGATTTTGATCATTTTTTTGATCAGAGCTTCTTCTTTTAGAGTGGTTTAAAAGGCTTTTCCTATGACAGGGCACATTCTGTGGAACAAGTTATTTGCTGATATCAGACATGAATTAAATTATTTTATGTTCATAAAAAAGTCGAAAACATGGTTGTTGCTGGATATCTTGGGGACCTAACTGTCCTGGCTCTGAATGTTATGGTCAGGCTGCTGATGTTTAGGCTGTTGAGTTTTATTATTTTTAGTAAGGTTTATTTAGCTGGAATGATTAACGTTATGGTTTTTTTTTTTAAGATGGACTGATGAGGGTAACTACTAAGGATTATTTGACTAATTAGGCTGTATTTACTACTTAAGTTTGTATTATTTAGTTTGTGCTTTGGCCAGTTATATTTTTGTAAAATAAAATAAAAATAAACATACAGCCAGATAAGTCAGAGACATTCAGAGCAGTGAGAAGTTTAAAACTCATGGATTGTCTGGCTAAGTTCTGAACATAGCCAGACAAACAGTCTGAATATTGACCTCAGAATGGAAAAGAGGTAACAGTTTAGTCTCTAGAATGTTAATAAAAGGGCAGTCTTCAGGTAGGAAAAAAAGGAATAGCAGTGAAGTGCAATTACTGAGATGTACTCTGTAATGACAGAGGGCTGGCTTCTCACAATTTCAGGCCAGAAAGAAGGCCATGGCAAAAAGCAATTAAGGAAGACTGGCAAATAAGAAAAATCATTATTCAAAGCTGGAGAAGAAACGATGTGGGAGGCCAAATAGTGTGGAATGGAGTAATAATGAGCATATAATGAAGTATTTTGGGCCTGTCTGGCACCAAGTCACAGAGTGTATTAGCTGTCTCATCACATTATAAATTGCTCTTTTTCAAACAAGTAAAGTCGCTTGGGTAACCTCTGTCTCCTCCGGAATAAGGGCAGGGAAAGCGCACAGAACATGCAGGGGCCATGATGTCAGTGCAAAGTAACTTTATTCTTAGTTCCATGGGATTCAGTGGAGAAAATCTCAGTACTCACAAACATGTGGAATATTCCTCACCATCAACCCCCCCCCCCCACCACCACCACCAATTACAGTCATAAAGCAAACTACCAATGCCTTAGCAAGCTGCAGTGTATGAGGAACAGCTGTCATGAAAGCCCAGCATGTGTCCAAATGCTTTTGCACATCTACTTAAATCTGTATTCTCCATTTTGGTTTGCTATTCTTCTTCCATTTTCTTTGGTTCATAGAGCATGAACTTCTTTTAAGATATACTCAGAAAATGTTGGTCTGAATTATCTCTACAATAGGCAGGAAGGGAACCAAGAGTAGTTCCAGCAAAGTAGCTGCAAGTGCATTCATGGCATCAAAATAAGCCCACGTGGGTTGAAGGAGGTGGTCCTAGAACACCAGAAGCAGTGGGACCTTTGAAACGGCCATGTTTCTGCTCTCCCCTACCTACTCCTGCCACCTCCTTTGTTACTGCACTCTGCAGGCCCTCTAACCAGGCCCCAGCTGCTCCTCCTGCTACCTGGCCCAGGCCTCTGTCACCCACTGCCCTAGCGGTTGTTTGAACTGGGAAGGCAGTGGGCAGATGAGAGAAAAGAGGTGCAGACCCCGCAGCAGTCTGCTGCGGGGTCTGCACCTCTTTTTCCCTCTTGTCTGCACCCTTGGTTCCCGGGCCCTGCAGGACCCGGGAACCAAGGGGTAGGGAGACAACATCAGAAAACAGATTTAAAACTCTTTGAGGAGAGGGAGAGGAAATTACGAGAGTTGGGGGGGAGAGAGAGAGAGAGAGAGTCAAGGACTCAGGGATTTGAGACATAGGCATCAGCTCTGCGGGTAATTTTTTTTTTTTTATTCCCAAAATTTTGAAAGTTGGCTCTGTGATTGTGGATTTGGTGGTGGGTGGAGAATGGGATTTAATATTGGGTAGGAAAGCAGGGATTCACAGCGATGGGATATGCTGGAATAGGGAGGGGTTGAGGTTGGGGAGACTAGGTATTCGGAGAGATTTGGGACGAGAGCTGGAATTTCAAGATTGGGGGATAGCAGGGCCTCTATGATGGGTGGGAGAACGGGAAGTTAGAAAAAGAGTGGGAAACAGGGACTGAGACTGAGCAGGGATTTGCAGAGGACTGTGAGAACTCAGCAGTTGGATGGTATGAGTGTAAAAGCATGAGATGTGGGGTAAGAAGGGGCTGAAGGGTAGGGAGGAATCAAGAGGTGGTGTGAATGACTTAGGAGGCCTGGGGAGGGGGGCAGGCAGTGGAAAATGGATGGGAGTGAGAGAGGAAAAGAATGGATCTGAAAGCTTTGAGAGAGGATGGGAATGGGTCTGGAGAGACATATTTAGAGAGGTAACAGGCTAGGAGAGGATAAAAGTCAAAGGGGCTGGGAGCAGGAGAGGGGATAAATGAAAGGAGAAGAGCAAGGGCTAGTGAGAGGATTGGAGACAGGAAAGCAGTTGAGGACTGGCAATGAGTTGAGTACAGAGTGGAAATGAGACTTAAGGGCTGGAAAGAGGCTGAAAGTAAGATGGAAAGGAAGTAGGAAGGTAAGAGGTGCAAAAAGGTAGTGAGGATTTTAAGGTGAGAGAGGGAGAAAGAGGGGTGAAATCTATGAGTGGATAGAAAGGCAGGAAAAGAAATGAAGAGATGAAAGTGAAAGATCAATGACAAAGACATGATTAGGAGGAAGTGAAAAAAACAAACCAGGAGACGAGACAAAATGTAAAATGAAAAGAGACCCTGGAAAAGGAAGTAGGAAAAGACAGAAGAGGAAAGCAGATGAGAAAGATGGGGGCAATTTCAATTAGAAAAATTAGATGGCCAGAGAAAAGTAGAAAAAAATGTTTTTAGTTTAGTGACTGGCGTATGTCCCTTTGGAAACATGTATATCTTATATTTTTGTATTTTACTCAATACATAAAGAAATACATTTGTTTCAATTTTTCAGTGTTGCCCTGAATGTGAAGTCTGGTTTCTCAGTGTTTCTAGTTAATTTTTTGTCTGCCCATTTTTAATTTGTGTTCCCTAATTCTGTATTTGGTGAAGATCTTTCTGTGTGTGTGACTGAAATGATGCATTCTGCTAGTGTGTAGTTTCTAGATAGGGATATGTAGGCAATCCAGCTTGTTCTTTTTTCCCAAAATGTGTATTGGTGTTGTGTGGCCTGGTATAATTTTAAGGCATTGCCTTTTCATAAGAAGGGTTTTGCTGTTTGATTCCCTAGGAGTTGGTGCCGTTATGTTCTGGCAGATAATTTTCAGAGCGTCTTTTTGACAGGGTTTTGTATTGCATCACAGTGTGCCTGTTAGTGGAGGGAGTTTGTGATTCTGTTAATGAAATGACATGAGAATTTGAACATTTTTTTGCATGGTGTCACCGTATATGTTCTTTCATGTTTTCTTATTTACTTTTTGTTCTAAGGTATGTTGCATCAGTCATGCACACCTATTGCATTCATTCTGTCTGTCTGTATGCTTGTGAAAGGGGTGCACCCAGTGGATGGATTGGGATGGCAGTTGGTAGATCCTTCCTGAGATTCCATTTCTCGTACTAAATCCTATCCAAATCCATGCATAAAGCATGCTGCCAGAAGAGCAGGGTAGGGGCAGGCAGGAAGCTATGACAGTGGTGTTACTTTGCAGTCAAACCCTGGCACAGCCCATGAATAACCAGAAAACAATGTTAGCTGGCTAAACCCAAGGGTTGTGAGCCTTACAGGCACCACTGTCACTAGTGTGACTGGACTGAGAGTAGGAAAGATTCCTGAAGCACGCGAGGGGTGAACCTCCCTCCCTGCTCTTCAGCCACAGAGGACCCCACACACACACACTATTCAGCCAATTGGTCCAGGTCTGTTTAGGAGGGCAGCCAACCAGTTCCTGGTATCAAAATGGTTGAGAAACACTGCTCTAATCATCTTCACCTGTAAGTAGTGTTCAGACACTCATAAAGTGGAGACAGTGCAGAGAAGGGTGACTAAAATAAGGGGCATGGAACGGCTGCCCTATGAGGAAAGGCTGAGGAAGTTAGGGCTGTTCAGTGTGGAGAAGAAACAACTGAGGGGGGATATGACAGAGGTCTACCGAATCATGAAAGGACTTGAACAAGTTAATGTAAATCGGTTATTTCCTCTCTCAGATAATAGAAGAACCAGGGGGCACTCCATGAAGTTAGCAAGGAGCTCATTTAAAATAAATCAAAGAAAATTCTTTTTCAATCAGTGCGTAGTTAAGCTCGGGAATTCATTGCCAGAGGATGTGGTTACAGCAGTTAGTGTAACTGGGTTTAAAAAAGGTTTGGATAAGTTCCTAGAGGAAAAATCCATAAACTGCTATTAATTAATAAGCAACAGTAGCTTGAGATTTATTTGATGTTTGGGTACTTGCCAGGTACTTGTGACTTGGATTGGCCACTGTTGGAGACAGGATGCTGTGCTTGATGGACCCTTGGTCTGACCCAGTACGTAATATCTTATGTTCTTATGTAAGTTATTGTTAGGAGGGAAAAAGAGAAGCCTTTGAAAGGCTCCACTGGAAAAGGTGGAATGGGCAGTGGGAGCAAGGGGGGGGAGGAGGGGCAGCATAGTAATCTTTTGCAAAAATGCCCTTATAATACTAGTCTTTATCTTTCTTTAATGCATTTGTCTTTTCTTCTGTGCTTCCTGTATTTGCATTCTTTTTTCATGCTTCTTAGTGTAACCATTACCCTGTTATATCTCAGTATCTTGCCACTTCTATTTTTTCCTGACTACTCAGAGCAGGCAATAGCTTCTCCAAAGAACTGGTGACCTGTAGTCCATGCAGGTAAGATGCACGCATTCCCTGGGATTCTGTTTAGAGGGAACGAGATGATGGTGCCATTGTATAGGCTTCCTTTTTTTCTTGCTATATACTAGCTGCTTGCTGATGTGTCCGGGAGTCACTTTTTTCACATTTCCAGTCTTCCCAGATATGCCCATGCTCTACTTCTGAGGGCAGTGGTAAGTGGAGAGGGAGGTTCCCTTCCCCTTCCTGGAGGCAGGGGCGGGATCCACACCGTACCCCAAAAGGCACCAGGATAAGACCACATTCCATACACACACTCCTCCCCCAAATAAAGGGAGAGGGGAGGAACATTTTGAGTGATATTCAGCCCCATTTATCCAGCTAAGTTCAGACTAAGTTCAGATTTGAAAATCCTGCCGTGTTGACCAAGAGCAGGGGTATTCTGGGGCAGAATCTGATATCTGGATAAACACCAATCTGCAGCATTATCTGGCTTATACAGGCCTAGATTCATCTATATTGCTGTATTTATTTATTTATTTATATTTTATTATTATTAATATCTATATTGCTATATTTATTTATAGGAGGATGATGGCTTGTGAACAAAAAAAGGGACGGGGGGACGATAGTGTGCAGCCAGCCACATCGCGGCAGTGCAGCAGCACCGCATACTATCGCCCCCATAGAGCCACGGGAAAAGGTGCAGTTATTTCCCACGGTGTTGTCAGCGATAAAGTGAAAACCATTATCACCCACAGCACTGCCGGGACATAACTTCACCCAAACCCCACCTACACTCCTCCCCTTTCCTTAATTTGAGTAGTACAACCGCAATGCGGCCGGTATCGCGTGTGGTAGGGAGTTATTGCATGCAATAAGGCCACATTGCAGCTTGATGAACGACCCGGATAGATGGGTAACTCAGACAGCCGATGAGCTGTTCTAAAGTTACCTGGGGATATTCAGCAGCATGCCCGTGCTGCTTCATATGCCGACAAAGATAGCGGAATAGTTTACCTGCCTACCTTTTCCAGTCAGCCAGTGGCTAAATATAGATTTCTTTGTGAAGTTTTATTTTTAATAAAAGTTTTTTTATTTTATATAACTTCTGTGACATGTATAGTTGAATAGGTTTAGTGATGTGTAAATATGAATGACGTGTCTGCATGTTGCATGAGTACATGGGTGCAGCTTAGGTCCCATTAGGGTAGATATATGAGAGTAAAGGTGAAGATTATATATATATATATATATATATATATATACAGTATGAACATTGGGCCAGGGGAGCATGTAAGAACAGCTACAAACCCTACTTAATAAGGGTTTTGAGGCAGGCAAATATGAGATCAGAACATCTTATGACATCTTTGACACTGCAACCAGGATATCTGCAGCTGCTATTTCAGCAAGACAATGGGCCTGGCTCAAATCTTCAGACCTTCGACCTAAAGTCCAGGACAGATTGTCCGACCTCCCCTGTGTCGGAGACAATTTATTTGGAGAGCAGATTCAAAAGACAGTGGCTGAATTAAAGGACCATCATGAGACCCTAAGACAGCTCTCTCTGATACCTTCGGATTACTCTTCCAAACAGCCCTTCCGGAAGGACTCTAAAAAGTCTTTCTTCCATCCGAAGAAGTCCTACCCGCCATCAACCAGATCCCGTTCTACGAGACCATTTCTAAAAACACAGTCTCGTCAGACCCGGAAACAAAAGCCACAAACAGCCCCCCAGCCGGGCCCTGCTTCTGGCTTTTGACTCTTGCATAGAGAGCAGCAGCCAGCTTCCATTACCCCACATACCAGTGGGAGGTCGATTGTGCCATTTCAACAACAGGTGGCACTCAATCACCTCAGACCAGTGGGTCCTAGCGATAATTGCTCAAGGATATCATCTCAATTTTCTCTCTATCCCACTGGATTCCCCACCTCTAAGGACCTGGAAAACAACCATTCATTGTTCCTGGAACAGGAAGTTTCCCTCCTTCTCCAGGCCAGAGCAATAGAACCAGTACCATCCTCTCAGCAAGGCCTCGGGTTCTATTCCCGGTACTTTCTAATCCCCAAAAGATCGGGAGGTGTTCGTCCAATTCTGGATCTACGAGCCCTAAACAAGTACCTCCAGAGAGAAAAGTTCATGATGGTAACCTTGGGCTCACTTCTTCCTCTTCTACAAAGAAGAGACTGGCTCTGCTCTCTAGACCTCCAGGATGCATACATTCATATTGCGATATCTCATCGCAAATACCTGAGGTTTCTCGTAGGCCCCAAGCACTATCAGTACCGAGTGCTTCCATTCTGCCTCACATCTGCACCACGTGTCTTCACAAAATGCCTCGTCATGGTTGCAGCCTTCCTCAGGACTCAAGGTGTTCACGTCTACCCCTGTCTGGACGATTGGTTAGTCAGGGCTCCGACTCAGCAAGCCGCTCTGTCGTCCCCTACATCTCACCTTAAACACTCTAATTTCACTTGGATTTCTCGTCAATTATGACAAATCCTGCTTAGTCCCATCTCAAACCTTATCGTTCATTGGGGCAGACTTGGATACCTTGCAGGCAAAGGCTTTCCTGCCTTGACAACGAGCTCTCACTCTCGTGTCTCTGGCGCATCAGCTGTGGTCTCCACATTCAACGACTGCACATTGTTTTCTCGTCCTCCTGGGACACATGGCATCCTCAGTTCAGGTCACCCCAATGGCCCACTTGGCCATGAGAGTCATGCAGTGGAATCTAAGGTCGCAATGGACTCTATCCCTTCAGCCCCTGTCGACCATTGTCCATGTAACCAACTCACTCTGTCTCTCTCTCTTGCCTGGTGGACAAATCAGACCAATCTTCTACAGGGCTTGCCCTTTCAGGCACCAGACCCTCAAATAATTCTCACCACCGACGCTTCCAACTTCGGATTAGGAGCCCACGTGGCCGATCTGCAGACACAAGGTTCTTGGTCTCCAGAGGAAGCCAAACACCAGATAAATTTCCTGGAGCTGCGAGCAATCCGATACACTCTCAGAGTATTTCAGGATCGCCTATCCAATCAAGTCATCCTGATCCAAACATTCAACCAGGTGGCCATGTGGTACATCAACAAGCAGGGAGGAACAGGCTCCTACCTTCTGTGTCAGGAAGCTGCACAGATATGGGCGGAGGCCTCTCCCACTCGATGTACCTCAGGGCCACCTACTTGCCGGGAGTGGACAACATGTTGGCAGACAAGTTGAGTCGCGCCTTCCAACCACACGAGTGGTCTCTAAACCCCTCAGTAGCGAACACCATCTTCCAAAAATGGGGTTATCCCCAGAATTGCAAAGTAGGCAATTTCTGCTCTCTCTCTCGCAGCCAACATTATCCACCAAGAGACGCGTTCTCCCTATCATGGGTAACCGGTCTCCTATATGCATTCCCTCCACTTCCACTTCTCTCGAAGACTCTCATGAAGTTACACCAGGACAAGGGAATTATGATCCTGATAGCTCCCCACTGGCCCTGCCAGGTGTGGTTTCCAATACTTCAGGATCTCTCCATTTGCAGGCACATTCCTTTCGGAACAGACCCGCTTCTAATCACTCAAAACAACGGGTGCCTTCGCCACCCCAATCTTCAAGCCTTGTCCCTGACGGCATGGATGTTGAAAGGTTAATCCTTCAACCTCTTAACCTTTCTGATCCAGTTTCCCGTGTCTTGATTGCTTCACGGAAGCCTTCCACGAGAAAATCTTACTCTTACAAATAGAACAGGTTTGCGTCATGGTGCTCTTCTCAGGCCCTTGATCCCTTTACCTGTCCAATCCCGAAGTTTCTAGACTATCTCTGGCAGTTGTCAGAGTCAGGTCTAAAAACTTCCTCAATCAGAATGCATGTCAGTGCGGTAGCCGCCTTCCATAAAGGTGTCAGGGATGTCCCTATATCAGTACAACCCCTTGTCACACGATTTCTGAAGGGCTTGCTTCATCTCAAGCCTCCACTGCGTCCTCCGGCCCCTTCTTGGGACCTCAACCTAGTTTTGGGTCGGCTCATGAAACCACCATTTAAGCCTCTTCATTCCTGCAATCTTCGCTATCTAACATGGAAAGTGATTTTCCTCTTGGCTATCACTTCCACTCGCAGAGTTAGTGAGTTACAGGCACTATTTACCTATCCGCCTTACACTAAACTTCTGCAGGACCGGGCAGTACTCCACACGCACCCTAAATTCCTACCTAAGGTAGTTTTGGAGTTTCATCTCAATCAATGCATCATACTACCTACCTTTTTTCCCAGACCCCATTCCAATCCAGGAGAGCAGGCTCTGCATACCCTTGACTGTAAACGGGCTCTAGCTTTCTACCTAGACCGTACAGCTGCCCACAGAAAGAGCACTCAGTTGTTTGTCTCTTTCCATTCTAACAAATTGGGACAGCCTGTGGGTAAGCAGACTCTCTCCTCCTGGCTAGCGGACTGCATATCCTTTTGCTATCAGCAAGCGGGCATTCCATTTCAAGACCGTGTTAAAGCACACTCTATAAGGGCCATGGCGACTTCAGTAGCACACCTATGATCGGTGCCGCTTCCTGACATTTGCAGGACTGCCACCTGGAGTTCTCTCCATACTTTTACAGCCCACTATTTCTTAGACAAAGCCGGAAGACAAGATTCCATCTTCGGCCAGTCTGTATTGCATAACCTATTTACAACGTGACGTACCAACACCCTTCCACCTGCCCGGTGGGGTTCAGGATGCCCTCTGCCAAATTCCACCCCAGTCCTAGTGCCTTTGCACAACTGGGTACATTTGGTGCATATTCGGACATCCTCAGCTCGGTACTCACCCATATTTGAGGACTACCATCCTGCTTGTCCTGTGATAAAGCAAATGTTGCTTACCTGTAACAGGTGTTCTCACAGGACAGCAGGATATTAGTCCTCATGAAACCCACCCGCCACCCAGTGGTGTTTGGTTCGTTTTCTTATTATATTTTTTGGCTCTGCCTGTAGCTTTGTAACAAGACTGAAGGGGGACCCCTGCTGACTGCAGGTTAGTGCCATGCTGGGCATGCCCAGTAGGGGCCAGTCAAAGTTCTGGAAACTTTGACAAAAGTGTTCTGTGATTGGGCTCCATCCTGTGATGTCACCCATATGTGAGGACTAACATCCTGCTGTCCTGTGAGAACACCTGTTACAGGTAAGCAACATTTGCTATATATACAGTATGAACTATATATATATATATATATATATATATATATATATATATATATATATATATATATACAGTATGAACCTGAGTTGGACTTTACAACACCATCCCTTCCTGAACAATTTAATTTTATCCCACTTCGCTTAATAATACTAGAATTAATTGCAAGTCTCTCTTGCCAATTTTCAACTACTTGATTCATGATTGATTCATTCTAATTGCTAGTATATAAGATTGCTGTTATTTAAACTGATGTTTTTATAATGTGTTATTTATTTCATTTTTCTCCAAGTTCCTCTTTTTCCTTGTTCTCTGTAAGACTCGCTTGTTAAGTCATTTCCATGTTATATGTAAACCGAAGTGATTAGTAACATTGTTACCAGAACCTCGGTATATAAAAAAATGCTAAATAAATAAATAACATTGGGCCAGGGGAGCATGTATGATTAGTGAATATGTTGGCATACTTGCCAGGTAGGTAGGGATTGTTAAAGCCACTTTTGTACAGACACGAGCCACAATGTGCTGTGGCAATTGCAGTACTATCCCTTTAAAAGTAGTATGAAAAGGCTCTAAAATGGAAATTTTTCCAGAACTCTTCTTGAAACCTTTTCTGATTCCATTCCCATGGGAATGCAGTTAATACTTTAACAGAAGGCATGTGTGTAACCTCCAAAGAGTGGCAGCTACTACCCTTACTAGAAGACATGGGAGTAACCTGCACAGAGTGGCAGTTACTACCATGAGCAACTTGCTGGTCAGACTGGATGGACCATTTGATCTTTACCTGCAGTCATTACTGTTACTATGTAACTAAAAGTCAAAAGGGTGGCTTGAGCTGGCTTCCTTGGTTTTTCCATGGAAGAAAATATAATAAAAATGACATTCTTCCTCCCATAGGAAAGAATGGAAGGTACCCTTGCAAAAGGGAGGCTGCCTGGACTTCCTCCAATCTATGTCAGCTAGAAGCCTCAGTCATATGAATAATAGGGTAATCTGACAAACCAAAGAGTAGCAAATCACCTGGGCAAGATGGTATACATTCCCGAGTGCTGAAAGAACTGAAAAATTAAATTGTAGACCTACTATTAGTAGTCTGTAAATTATCATTAAAATCAGCTATGGTGCATGAAGAGTGGAGAGCGACCAATGCAATGCCAGTTTTTAAAAACGGGTTCAGGGTTGATCCAGAAACTACAGACCAGACTGAGCCTGATGATTCCAGAAAAGAAATTGTAGAAATTATCATAAAGAACAAAATTACTGAACATCTAATTAACGTTTAATGGGACAAAGCCAACATGGATTTAACCAAGGGAAGTCTTGCCTCACCAATCTGCTACATTTTTTGAAGGTGTGAATAAACATGCAGATCAAGGTAAGCCAATTAATATAGTGTATCTGGATTTTCAGAAAGCGCTTGACAAAGCTATTACTGTAATTAATAAGCAATAGTGGCTTGTGATTTATCTAATGTTTGGGTAATTACAAGGTACTTGTGACTTGGATTGGCCTCTGTTGGAAACAGGATACTGGGCTTGATGGACTCTTGGTCTGACCCAGTATGGCATATCTTATGTTCTTATAAAGTACTTCATGAGAGATTCTTGTGGAAATTATAAAGTAATGGAATAGGAGGCAATGTTCTATTGTGGATTGAGAACTGGTTAAAAGAAATCAGAGTAGGGTTAAATGGTCATTTTTCTCAATGGAGAAAAGTGATCTATACTAGAACCACTACTTTATACATATTTATAAATGATGTAGCAATGGGAACAATGAATAAGATGATCAAATTTATTGTTAATACAAAATTATTCAAAGTTATTAAACCATAAGAGGATTGAGAAAAACTGCAATAGGACCTTGCAAGACTGGGCATCCAAATGACAGATGACATTTATTGTAGATAAGTATAAAATGATGCACCTAGGGAAAAGCAACCCAAATGCAAAGTTCCATTTTTTTAATCACCACCCAGGAAAAAGATCTAGGTGTCATCATAGATAATATATTGAAATCCTCTGCTCAGTGTGCAGCAGCAGCCAAGATAGAAAATAGTATGCTAGGAATTATTAGAAAAGGACTGGAAAATAAAACAGAGAATATCATGTCTCTGTATCACTTCATAGTAAGACCACACCTTGAGTATTTGGGTAATTCTGGTCACTGTATCTCAAAAAAGATATAGCAGAATTAGAAAAGGTTCAGAGAAAGGCAACCAACATGATAAAGGGGATGGAACAATTCCCCTATGTGGAAAAGATATAAAAGGGCTTTTCAGTTTAGAGAAGAGATGGCTGAGGGGAGATATGATACAGTTCTATAAAATAATGAGGGGAATGGAACAGTTGAGTTTGAAAGAATGGAACAGTTTAGTTTGAAAGACTAAACAAATTGGTTGTTTAGTCTTTCAAAAAGTAAAAAATACTAGGACATGCAGTGAAGTTACTTGCTAATACATATAAGACTAATAGGAGAAAATATGTTTTACTCAATGCATAATTAAACTGTGGAATTTGTTGTCAGAGGATGTAGTAAAAGATTTTAATGTAACTGGGTTTAAAAATGGTTTGGACAAGTTCCTGGAAGAAAAGTCCATAAATCATTGTTAAGATGGACTTAGGGAAATCCACTGCTTATCCCTGCAATAAGCACTGCAGCATGGAATCTATCGTCCTCTTGGGATCCTGCTAATGCCAAGTACTTGTGACCTGACTTCGTCACTGTTGGAAACAGGGTATTGGGCTTAATGGTCCTTTTGGTCTGACCCAGTATAGCAAATCTTATGTTAATATGTAAAGTTGCATACCTGGGTGGATGAATAACCTGTGGATGGATCGGTGTAAAACAGGATTTTATTGAAGCTTGCCCGACTCTGGCCAAGTTTCGCAATTTTATATGCATGTGTGTCATTTTATTTGTTTATATTAGCCCCTGAGGCAGCTCTTTGAGCGAAACTTGGCCAGAGTCGGGCAAGCTTCAATAAAATCCTGTTTTACACCGATCCATCCACTTGTTTTCATTGCTGATAGCCACCTTGGATCGGCTACCGGTTTGCTTTCTTGGATGAATAACCTTGCAGGTGCAGACTCAGCAGAAAAGTGGAACCTGATAATGGAGAGTATAATTGGGCTTCATCTCCTATATGCTGTGAATAGAGGCTGAATGATCCCTTCTATAATAAGTGATGTTCATAAAAACCTAATATTCTTCCATTATTCACCTAATGGGATTCAAACGTTTGGGGATGAGATAAGCCCATAGGTTTTAGAGAACAAAGACCTGCACATTTACTTTGTAAGAAGTTGATATTGAACATCTAGTATCCGTGGGGTCCAAGAGAGAATTTAATACCAGGGCACTCCATTCTTTTATCAATCCCTGAACTTCAGATTTTTATTAGCATATGTAAATAGATTTATTCTTGTGTGAGAAAACCTTCAGAAATTATAAACTAAGTGGTCAATATCCCAAAGAGATTTTGATGTACAATTCAAAAGTTATCTGTCTAAATGGCAAATATATATGATACACAACCAAACCAAACACTGGCAAGCTACTCACGTATATATAATAAAAAAAAACAACCAATGAGGAAAAAGTATCTTGACACCCTGATTAATGGGAGATTAGTATCAGAAAAAGCTGTGCTCTGTAAAATAATCCTCAGGCTGTTGCCCGCAATGGGCTTCAACCAGTATCATCTACTGGAGCACTCTGTTTACTTCATCTACTACATACTAGTAGTAGATGACGTTTACGTAGTAGTATGATGTTAGACAGTACTGGGGAGAAGCTGGCTGTCATGGTACATGTGGGCACCAACAACATAAGATGCAGAAGGGAAGTTCTGGAAGCCAAATGAAGTTGAAATCAACCTCCAGGGCAATATTCTCTGAAATTATGCTTATTCTACATACAGGGCCTCAGAAGCAGGAGTACTCTGGATTCATAATGCATGGATGAGGCGGTTGTGCAGGGAAGATGCCTCTATATTTGTTAGAAACCAGGGAACATTTTGGAGAAGTAAGGGGATTATTCTGAAAAGACAGGCTCCACTTCAACCAGGGTGGAACCAAACTGCTGGCATTTATATTTAAAAAAGAGATGGAACTGCTTTCAAGCTAGAACATGGGAAAAAGCTGACAGTCACTCAGAAGCACATGGTTCAAAGTGAGGTATCTTCAAAGGATACTAGCATAATAAGGAAGTTAGAATGTCCTGACAGTGAGGGTGTGATAGAGGCAAAAGTAGCCCAGTTGAATTTAATTAAAGAATAGACATAGAGAAACTCTGATACCAAGGTACAAATTATATCAAAATGATAGGCCAGGTCAAATTGGTGAAGTGGTGACATTATCTGTTAAGGATGACATAGAATAAAGCAAGATAAAAATTCTGTGTGATGGGGAAGAGTATAGTGGTGGGGGTTTACTACCATCTGCCTGGCCTGGAAGAAGAGACAGAAAAATACTAACAAAAATTATGAAACTTAACAAATTAGGCAACAGAATAATACTAGGAGATATAAATTACCTCAATATTGATTGGGTAAAAGTCTCATTGGGACATGCTAGATAAGTAAAGTTTATAGATGCCATAAATGCAATGGAGGATCTGGTGTAAGAAGAAACAATAGTGGGGCCATAATTATCATAATGTAGTGATCATAATGTAATAAAATTTAACATAATCGCTGAAGGGAACACATTAAGGAAAACTTTAAAAGGGAGACTGATAAAAATAGAATTTTTTATTTTTATTTTTATTTTATTATTTATTTATAGTTATTTTACATAATATACAAATAGAACATTTGTATAGGCAATACAGAGATATTACAGAAAATATAATTTAAGGCAAAAAACCTTAATATACAACAAAAAAGAAAGGTAAACATTTCTCGTTCTCTAGTTACATAGGAAACAGGGAGAGAGTAGAGACATAAATTTATAAGGCGTATATACTATAAGCATATTACTAAGTTAGATGTTTTAACCACAGATATATATATCTATTCCCGTTGTCCTTCATCAGGAAGCCTCCTCTCAGAAAAATAGAAAAAAAATTTAAGGAGCAGTTACAAAGGTTAAAATTTTCATATAATATGAACACTTTAAAAACACCATATTGGAAGCCCAGACTAGATGAATTCCATGTGTTAAAAAGAGTATAAAGAAGAAAATATGAATTCTAGCATAGTTAGATGGTGAGGTGAAAGAGGCTATTAAGGCCAAAAGGACATCTTTCAAAAACTGAAAAGTGGATCCAATTAGGAAAGTTTTAAAGCCTTAATAAGACACGCTAAAAAAGAATTTGAAAAAAAAATCTCCAGAAAGGCAAAAACAATATAAAATTTTTTCCAAGTACATTCAAAGTAAGAAGCCTGTGAGGAAGTCAGTTGGACCATTAGAAGATGGAAGGCTAAAAGGGGCACTGAGAGAATACAAGGCCATGGCATAAAATCAAAATTAATTCTTTGCTTTGGTCTTTACTGAAGAGGGTGTTGGGGAGATAACCAGACCAGAAACGTTCTTTGACAGTGAGTATTCACAGGAACTGAATCAAATTATGGTGAATCTGGAAGATATAATAAACTGTCAAACTAAAAAGTAATAAATCACTGGAACCGTATGGTATACACCCCAGATTTCTGAAAGAACTAAAAAATGAAATTGCAGACTTATTACCGGAAATCTCTAACTTCCTATTCAAATCATCTATGGGACCTGAGGAATGGAGGGTAGCTAACATAATGCCCATTTTTAAAAAGGGCTCCAGGTTGAACTGGAAAACTACAGACCAGGGGGTTCAATGTCAATGCTGGGCAAAATGGTAGAAGCAATTATAAAGAACAAAATTACTGACCATCTAGATAGTCACAGACTAATGGGGCAGGGCCAACATGGATTTAGCAAAGGGAACTCTTGCCTTACAAATCTGTTGGATTTCTTTGAAAGGGTTAACAAATGTGGACACGTGAGAGTCAGTTGATATAATATATCTGGATTTCCAGAAGGTGATTGACAAAGTACCTCATGGGAGACTCATCAAGAAATTAAAAAGTCATGGGATAGGAGGAAATGTCCTATTATAGACTGGTAACTGGCTAAAACAGAGAATAGGCCTGAATGGTCATTTCTCTCAAAGAAGAAAGGTAAACACTGGAGTGCTCCAGGGATCTGTAGTGGGACTGATGCTTTTTAATATATTTATAAATGATAAAAGAGAGTGAAGAGTGAGGCGATCAAATTCACAGAGGACACAAAATTATTCAAAGATGTTATATCGCAAGCCAATCAAGAGAAATGGGAAAAGGACCTTGCAAGACCGGGGTACTGGGTGTTCAAACAGCGGGTGAAATTTACATGGACAAGTGCAAAGTGATGCATATAGGGAAGAATAATGGAAACCATAGGTGCATAATGATGGGTTCCATGTCAGGCAGCACCACCCAGAAAAAGGATCTTGGAATCATTGATGAAATCCTCAGCTCAATGCGCAGCAGTGGTTATAAAAGCAAATCGAATGTTAGGAATTATTAGGAATGGAATGGAAAATAAAACAAGATATTATAATGCCTCTGTATCAATCCATGGTGCAACCGTATCATGATTATCGCATGCAGTTCTGGTCGTCTTAGCTCAATAAAGATATTGCAGAACTAGGATAGGTGCAGAGGAGTTTGATAAAAATGATAAGGGGGATGGAATTGCTCCCTTATGAGAATAGGATAAACAGGTTAGGGATCTTCAGCCTGGAAAAGAGGTGGCTAAGAGGAGATATATAGAGCCATAAAATCTTGAGTGAGGTGGAACGGATAAACAGGGAACGGTTATTCACTCATTTCAAATAGTAGGAGTAGCAGATACTCTATGAAGCTAAAAAGATAGCATTCAAAACAAATCAGAGAGAACATTTTTTCACTCAGTGAACAATTAAACTGTGGGCCCTGTTGCCAGTGGAGCCAGGCAACCTGCTTTTACCTGCAAGGTAAAAGCAGGTTGCCTGGCTGGGTTTAAAACAAATTTAAACAAGTACCAGGTAAAAATCCATAAACCATTATTAGCTATGTAGACTTGGAAATGCCACTGCTTATTCCTGGTTATGAGCAAGAAGCATTGGATTCCACCGAGTACTTGTGACCTGGATTGGCCACTGTCAGAGACAAGATGCTGAGCTTGATGAACCTTTGGTCTGACCCAATATGGCATTTCTTATGTTCTTTCTCTCCTTTCTATACCCCTTCCCCCCACACCGTGCCCCCAAAATACCCTTCTAACTTACATTTTCATCATTTTGAAAAGATACACTTGAAAGCAAATTTCTGACTGGATGAACTGGCTCCATCCTATAGAATAGAAAATCTCATCTAGAGATGTCCGCAGAAACTTGGGCTGCTTTTTATCTAGTCAAATCTTCTTTGGCAAAATGAACTAAATTGCAATCAAGATATATTGTGCATGGAAATATTTTCTGTTTATAATTAAAAACCACAAATGACTGTGTGTCAAGAAACTTTGGGAGCACATATGTCCATAGTTAATGGACATGATAAAAGGCTTTTTTTTTTAATTTTTTTTTTTTACAGTGAATGTATCCAAATGCGTGCATAGCGGACTGACAGATTAGCATAGCTTGGGCTTACGAAGCCTCGAAAGCTCCTGTTCTTCAAAATCTCTTCTGTTGGTCTGTTGAAGAAAGGTATCACAACCTAGACAGACTTCCAATGAAAATTATTTCTCGAGAAGATGCATAAAAAGGAAAAAGTTACTCAAGTCTCTAAAGCCATGCATAGAATGTCAGTAAAACTTTAAGGCTAATTTTAAAAGCCCTGAGCGCAGGAAATCCAGGAAATATGCACATGACTGGGACACACGTGGGCTGCACAGATTTTCAGAGGCCTGTAGCCATGCCCGTATCTCCACTCCAGGTACATGAATAAAGGAAGGATGAAAAGGGGCGGGGCAGGCAGGGGGAGGGGTCTGTGTGGGCGTGGGTGGGGCCAGAACAGCGGCAGCAAGTCGATGTCACCAAGAAGCACGCGCCGGGACCCGATGACTGTGTAACCTGCTGCTGCTCTGGACTGCGGGTACGTATTAAAACAAAATATTCTAGGGGAATCAGCGGGGTTTTAGGGGTTGGGGCTGTCTGGGTATAAGGGAGGCAGATTAGGGAGAGGGTTAGGAAGTTTGCTCCTTTACAGAGGCGAACTGGGAGGGAAGAGGGAATTGGGCCTATAGCATCGCTGCACGTACCTACTAATATCCCGCCTTACGCGACTGAGACAGGATTTGCGTGCAAATGCGTGCCTCGATGTAAAATCATGCACGCAATTGTGCGTGGGTAGCCAATTTTATAACGTTTACGAGTACATGTTGTAAAATCGGCGCATCCATGTGTGTGCGCCCGTGCATGGTTCTTAAAATCTAACTTTTAATATTTATTTCTTTTTTCTTTTGCTGGCTGAATAGGACACAAAGGTTGGTTTGTTTTTTTTCACTTTCATAGCCATGGCCCTAAGACATGGTGGATCTTTCTTAACGCCTCATTTACACTTCACAGCTGCATTCCTCTATAATAAAGGACAAATAGTATAACCTGTGGTTCATGTTTTTTCAGCCACCTGCTTATCAAGTGAATTTTTGACATTTCACCAGCAAAAAGCTTATTATAAATCAAGCCAAACTTTCTAAGGGAGCCAGTCTTTTTGTGATGCTATTTTCATCAAAGATATATTCCATAACAGATATAATCATTTATTACATCGAATGCTTTAGTCTTGAAAATATCTGTCTTCTTAATTCCTAGATTTACTTCTTTTCTCTCTGATGCGATTCATCTGTGTAGAATAATATTTACAAATTATTAGAAACCTTAGCAGGCTAGCATTGCTTTGTGATAGAGACAGATTAGAAAATCGTACATAATGAAGGTGATCCTGTCAAGCAGGAACAGATGACTACGTCCTCAATATGATCAGAAACTTTAGATATTTGTACTCAGCTTTCATTGCAATGTTTCTGTCTGATCTCTGATCCACTTATCTCCATCTGATGGCAACAACCTTGTGTAATAGGCGGAGTTTTGGTTCACAATCTCAAACTGCAAATTTTTGGATCATCTCTACTTTGCAATGATTATTGCCAGGCCCCATCTCATAGCTAGATAGATTGCCTCTTTTTGCATGAGTATGTATTTGTAAGAAAGAGAGAGAGGAATAGCATTTTGTTGCTAGGTCACTGTACAGACACACTATCTATAAAAGAAAAAAAGCATAAGTTGCTTTGTGAAATTGAATAATTTGATCTGGCAAATGCATTCTTTGCATTATTAAGACTACTTTATAAGAACTTGATGAACTGATTTTATATGGAGACAATTTTATCTGAATCAAAAAATTGGGTTTAATAGAAAATCACAGAAAAGCATTTTTAAAATCGATTAATTAGCCTCCTTATTTTGACAGATATTAATCATGGGAGTTTTGACATAGTATGCATGTTTTAGTGTGAATATTGATTGCTGAATGTGTTTTTTTGTTTTTTTACTGACGTATTCAACAATGCTTCTAGAGTGACTGATATGCATATTATTATTATTATTATTGGTATTCTTAAATAATATTACCCACAAAAAAGACATCTTCTGCATATTATACGAGGGGTTAAAAGTAGGAGGCAAAGCCCAGGCTTTTAACTTGCCCAATCAATCAAGAGAAAGAATGTCTGATACCTAAGTTCATATCACACTGTGCCAGCTTCTCTGGCGTTCTTAGTTTTCTGCCATTGAACAACCCATGATCAATGGTGTCACATGCCCTGGGCACCTGCAAGGTAAACCAGAGAACAACTTGGGATTGTCCGAACTCTAGCAAGGTTGGCATCGTATATGCATTCTATTTTGGATACACTGTCTTTGCACTTAGAAGGCTGGAGGCCGATATTCAACACTAATTTGCCAGATAAACAGCAAGTTAATCAGATAAGTTAGGCCTGCCATACAGCAGGCCTAACTTATCCAGATAGAACTTTTGGGGGGCCAGTTTTTGCCGCTTCCAAAGTTTTCCAACTAAGCAGCCTCCTCATCCTGCCTCATTATAGAATTGCCCCTGAGTAAAATACTAGGAGAAATCTTACATGTGGTCCTTCACCAGTCTATCTGGTACATCATCCTGAATTCCCCCCAGTTCATCCACACCACACATCCAAAAATAGCAGCCAAATCTGATTTCACTTGCCCGTATCAATTAGCAGGTGTAAAATTGCATGAAAAAGTTGACTAATTTATTTGCATTTCTCCTACACTTCCAGCCCTTGTTGACTAATTTATTTGCATACATTTCTTATAAAAAAGATGCTTTTGCGTATACTTCTTGATCCTAACCTGGAATGCTCCTAAGACCACCCCTGTTTTGTGCTGGTAAATGTGCAGATGAAACTGAAAATGCTCCTGTACTTTTGATATTTATAAAATAGCATATATGTGAATACAGGCTACTTATGTACTTATATGCTAATTTTCCATGCGTAAACCTTTTGAAAATTTACTCATTAGTGTTTCTTTCTGAGTTATTTTAGAGACCAGTATTAAACACCTGTGATACTGAACCCAAGCATTTGCCATGAATTAACACTGCTGTTAGCAAGTGCAAAATAGTTAGCATTAGCATTAGTGCAAAATCTATGCTAATAGTATTATGAGATGCAAAAGTATTCAAAGTAGCTCATTAATTATTTACTCAGAGGAAAATAACATGTTAAAATATAATACAAATGCGTTAACGCAAAAAACTTAACTACAGCTATGGGAGGTGTAGTAAACTTTTTGTGAGTTGCAGATCTTTGCTTCTGCCACTAAGTTTATCCCTGTTTTTCCATCTATAGAAGGCTTTTTGCATTTTTTGGGTCCTCCCACCGTTTTTTGCCCTTACATTTTTGGGGGAATGAGTATTAGGGGTATAAATTGCCCTTTGAACATGTGGAAAAGGTCTTTCTTCTGCTGCAGAGGATTGATTGAGAGGTCTTTCTGCTCACTGGGGGACTGATCTGGAGGTGGTTGAGATGTATGAGTATTGGGGAGGAGGTTTTGAAGATCTTTGGAGATATTTTTCTCCAGGTTCTCCTAGGAGGGCTAGTTAGAAGAACTGAATGTGATCTGGGGTGGTTTTCCTGCACCTAGCAAACAGCAAGGCCTAGATTCTGGGAGTGAAGATAATGACTTGTAGGTTTTTGAGACCAGTTTTGCAGTGAGGCCAGTATTCCCTTGCTGTAGCAGTTGGAAGTTGGTGCTTTTATCCCAAAACCAGTAAACAGTGCTGATTTTCTTTTTTTTAGGACTTTTGAGGAATACTGGGATACTTCTAATTTTTGGAACAAGGGGAATTTTTTCCATCCTATCCCTTGCTTTATGCTGGTTGCTGAAGAGAATTATCTCACCCTCCATGGGGAAGGGATTTTGGAACCTAGTTTGGTGAGAGAGCGGAGAGAGAATAGAGGAGGCATATGGACAAGGAAACCGCAGCTTTTGTTATGCTTTCTATTTTGCTATTCATGATTTATTTTCAATTTTATCCTGGATCATCCTTTTTAAATTAAAATAAATTTCAGTTGAACACCATCCTTGGACTTGGTGTTTTATTCAAGAGTGCCTTTCCTCCAAGATGACTCTTTTATTCTCAGTATTGGCTGACCGGTGATGGAGAGAATGAGAGTTGGGGTGTGAATTCATGGCTGCTAGAGTGGAAACAGCAGCATGGAACGCTGATGCCCCTTACCTTGCCAAGGAATTTTGGTACCCTAAGCAGTAGCCCTTCTCAACCACCCTATCTGAAAGCCCTGTCTCTAGTTCTATATTCTCCTCCTAACTGCGCCCAGCCATTGCAGCAACAGACCTCAATCACAATCACAAATTACAGCTCCTCTCAGTACTCAGCTAATGAGGACCTTAGGTTTGACCATTAGTGTCACCGGAATTGATTGCCAAGACTCCCCTCACCCAGGGACTACCTCTGCAGAATTCCCAGCCTTGGCCTACCTGGGAAGCCAAAGCCTGACCTAAGACTCAAATCCAGGTCCTTCACATGGTAGCACGCAGCTTTGCAAAAAAGCCACCAAGTTAATTCTTATATGTATTTAATTTTTTAATTCTGCTTCATTCTCTCCTTCCAAACGATGACTACCAAAATTGCTTACACATTAGTGGAGTTGTGCAGAGAAGGTATGTGTGTATGTGTGTGTGACGGGGGGAATTTTTAACAGCCATCTTAAATTAGTGGGCTGTTATAAGCTTAATTTATACCAATTTTCAAAGCGAAGTTTGCTTTGAAAATTTTCCCATGAAAACTACCTGTACAAAGTTACATCTGCTACTTTATTTGGTTAAAACTTTAGAGGAAATATATGCACATAATTTTCAAAATGGAAGAAGTATGCACATAAATGAAAACCCTTAATTGGAGCAGTCTGGGAGGGAACTGGGGAAGTCTGAACTGTGTCACCGCGCATTGGTTTTTAAAATTCCCCCATGTGCATGCGAGTCCCGACCCACCTGCTCATGCGCAAATGGATATTAAAATCCAACGTGCATGTGCACGCGGGAACTGTATTTTCTAACATGTGCATGCTGACACACATAAAATCATCGTGTCCATGATCGCGCGTCGGGAACCAGGCGCACATGGACGCACACGTGCTTGTTTGAAAATCAACCCCATTATATATCTACATAATATTCTAAGGAGCCAATGTATTAAACTGCATTAACATTGGCCATTAACATGTATTGCACGTATTAATGTCTGAAGTCCATGAGATGCAAAGGAAGCCTGCATTAACATAGACAGTAAAAGATTCTTTATGAAATATGTACGTTAAGGCGGTCATGCATATAACTCCCCTATCGTGGGGTGCACTGGATTAAGGGGGGTATCACACAGTTCTCAGGACAGCTCCTCCATATCCCAGAGACTCTTCCTCTCACACACTGTCCATACCAGCCTCTGGGAAAGCCAGGATTCATCCAGCGGGGGGAGGTTCAACCTTCTGGCCCCTGCTGCAGTAGTAATTAACACAATCTTAGTCATGAATTCACACCTCAACTCTCATTCTCTCCGTCACCGGTCAGCCAATACTGAGAATAAGAGAGTCATCTTGGAGGAAAGGCACTCTTGAATAAAACACTAAGTCCAAGGATGGTGTTCAACTGAAATTTATTTTAATTTAAAAAGTTTTTTTTTAAATTTATATTCTGCTTTTCAGTTGACAGAGATAAGTTGGAATCTTTTAACTCAGGTGAGTTTTTAATTATAGGCCCTCGGACTACTTTTTTTATTATTGGAACCTCTCTTTTGGGATGCCCTAATTCTAATGCTTTATTAGCATTTTTTGAAGGCACCTTCCTCCAAACCATGCGCTGCTGAGTGACTGTTGGCTTTCCCCTTTGTTCTAGTTTAAAAGCTGCTCTATCTCCTTTTTAAAGGTTAGCGCCAGCAGCCTGGTTCCAACCACTTAAGGTGGAGCCCATCCCTTTGGAAAAAACTCCTCCTTCCCCAAAAGGTTCCCCAGTTCTTTACAAAACTGAATCCCTCTTCCTTGCACCATTGTCTCATCCACTTATTCAGACTCCAGAGCTCTGCCTGCCTCTGGGGACCTGCATGTGGAATAGGGAGCATTTCAGAGAATGCTACCCCGTGGAGGTTCTGGATTTCAGCTTTCTACCCAAGAGCCTAAATTTGGCTTCCAGAGCCTCCCTCCCACATTTTCCTGTCATTGTTGCCCACATGTACCATGACAGCCGGCTCCTCCCCAGCACTATCTAAAATCCTATTTGGGTAACACGTGAGATCCGCCTACTTCGCACCAGGTAGGCATCTTACCAAGCGATCCTCACACACACTTCTGTTGGTTGCCTGCCTTTCTGACTACCTATTTAAAACAAAACACACAAACACACTAAATAATATACCCCAATAGTTTACTTTTCTCCAGTACTTTTAAATTTTAAAAATTTGTCCAAGCAGTACTTACTGATTCTTTCCAACCACCAACAAGGTGATCCTCTCCTCTCAGTCCTCTCACTGGAGCAATGAGATGAGAGGGAAGGGGTTGCCTTGAGAAAAGTTCTGACCTTAATGAGATGGGCCTTAATGTTCAAGTTCAAACATGTATTGGAGGTGCTATGTTGGTGCTGCCAAGCTCCCATCAGGATGGTTATCAGAGTGGGAGGGGGAGGGGGAAGAAGGAAGAGGAGAGAGCTAGGATGTGTGATTATGGGTGACACCAAGTCTCTTGATATTTGTGTGGAAAGTAGGGGAAATGCCATCCCCTGCACGTACCATTCTTTTCACTGTGGGCTGGTTGGCACATGGTGACTTCAACGCACAGCATGCATGCTAAAAAGTTAATTCCTGGTGCATGCAAAATAAAGCATTCATGAGAGCATACCATGCTATTTCATGCATGCTGGCTAAAGCATAATTTGCATATGATATTTCCTAATTTACATGCAGGTACATGCTAATTTGGCATGTATCCACTATTGTTGGTTGGGCCAGATTAATTTCTTTGCACTAAACTGCCTTAATATGCATACTAGCCTTTCATGCATTGGCCCCTAAATGTCAATAGTGAGGAAACAGATAAAAGAGAAGAAGAAAGCCCCAGTAAATGCAATTCAATATTTTGCAAACAAAATTTGAGGAAAAGAAAATGGAGAAATCAAGGAGGATGAAGATGCTCTCTTGGAGCAAATTTTTTTCTCCATTTCTTGCACAAAAATGTTATGTGAAGAAATAAATCTGTGAGAAAAATGAGAAAGAATGTTAAATAGGAGAATGAGAGCTTCACTCTGAGAAGATTTTCTATAGCAATGAAAAATAAATTCATATGAAACGTAGCACAGCGCTGTACTAATCTTGATCACTGATGACACTGATTCATGCTGAAACTCATCCACTGCATCTCATCTTCCAAACATAATCCTTTGTTCATGACATCATCATCAAGCGATGCAAGGCCGAGTATACTGTAAGCCAATTTGTGATTGGCTCTATTGTTTAGTAAGTCTGTAAAGTAACCAATCAGCTTTATAACCAGGGAGTTACATGCATAACTTATTTTGTTAGAAATCAGAATTTCTACTTATTTTCTAACATAGCAAAATGTCCTTAGTGTGCACCAAAAATACTAACATCTTCGGTATATAAAAGCCTTTAAATAAATAAATAAATAAATAAATAAATAAATAAACAAACAAACAAACAAACAAACAAACATGGTATTTAAGTAGTGCATATTTATTTTAAAGACTTTAAATTCCCAGAAACCCAGTTTCAATTTTTGACAGCTTCTGTTCATTATTCTATTTTTGGGCCTACCTCTTGCCTTCTCCCCCTACCCCCACATTCTACCCCTTAGTTGAAAGAATAGATCTATCCTGGATCTGTTCCTGTAGTTTTGAGATTGGAACTAGACACTGTACTTGATTTCTTAAACTCTGATTAAACCCTTTTTCATGAAATCATGAGGAGGAGCAAGATAGCACATGCTTCATTGGCCGCCTTTACCTAAAGCCCAAAAAATGCAAAAGAATTCCCAAACCCTCAGTGTTAGTATAAAAATACAATGCTACCTCTACCTCCACACCCTCTATAAACAATGCAAAATGTGAGATGTCATGGATTTTTACCAAAGCTCTCAGACTCTACAAACCCAATTAACTGAAAACTTGTAAAAGATTAAATAAAGCTAGCAGAGAAGGAAATATAGCCTAAAACAATGGAAACAGTTTTTAACAGGGTATTGCAATTCATTCATTGGATTAAATCACATATAGATTTTCAGCAGTAGGAAGAAAGATCATATTTGGCTCTACCGTACAGAAAGGGTTCCGTCAATTGATATCTTCTTGACCGTCTCACAAGATGTACATAAACACAAAATAAAAGTAGATGTCCTCTGATAGTCCTAGGAAGCACAATCAAAAACTGGAGAGCAAAAATTGCAGAGCCCTCCACCTTTTCGGCCGGCAAAGCTCCGCCTCCTCTTCGGCCAGCAGAGCCCTGCAGCCCATCCGGGCCAGGGCGCGCCGGTGACGGCATCTTACAGCGACTCCCTGGGTTTAAAGTCCAGGCGCCTTCCCAGAGAGATCCTCTTCATCTTCTTCGACCGACGGACGGCAGGAGAGGGGGTGTAGGCCTGCGCAGTCGGCGCTGAGAGCCCATCGGGGTAAGGCCTTTTAAAATACACTTACCCCGACGTCTCCCCCCACCGACCACGAGGCGCCCGGCACCACGAGGCTGGGCAGGAAGCCCGCTCATCCTCTTCTTTGACTGGCAGAGCCCTCCACCTTTTTGGCCGGCAAAGCTCCACCTCCTCTTCAGCTGGCAGAGCCCTGCAGCCAATCCGGGCCAAGGCGCACTGGTGATGGCACCATAAACGACTCCCTGGGTTTAAAGCCCAGGTGCCTTCCCGGCGTCGCGCGGACAAAGGGGCCTGCCCCTTTGTGCCGCCCCTTCGTGCCAACCCGTAGCGAAGCTTTAAGGGAGATATACTAAGCACCCCAGAACTCTCTCTTTTCTTCCAAAGCAAAATCTCCAAACTCCTAACGCGACTGCCCACCAGCACTTCCTCTCCCACAAGTACATATCATCTACCAAACAAAGGCATCGCTCTCGAATCGTTTGATCCCATCACCGTTTCAGAGATCCAATCGGTACTAAGAAAATGAAACCCTCCCACCCATCCATTCGACCAAATCCCTACTAAACTTCTCCTGCTAATTCCTGACACCATCTCCAAAACACTGGCTGACATCATAAACTGTTCACTATCTCAGGGAATCTTTAAACTGGCCTCTCTCAAACCCCTCCTAAAAAAAAAAATCTGGATCCTAAAAATCCCAACAACTTCCGCCGATCTCCAACCTTCCCGTTTATAGCAAAGATTATGGAAAAATTAGTCAATACGCAGCTATCAGACGATATCAAAGATCACAAAATTCTTTACCCCACTCAATTCGGGTTCCACAAAGCTTTAAGCACCGAAACCTTACTCATATCCCTGACAGACCACATCATCATGGGACTTGATAAAGGCCAATCCTTCTTACTGATTCTCCGCGACCTCTCAGCCGTATTTGACACAGTTAACCATACCATCCTCCTCAACCAGTTGTCGGTCATTGGAATAACTGGAACCGCATTTGCTTGGTTCAAATCATTCCTCAGTAACAAAGGCTTCAAGGTCAGAATTCACAATAAAGAATCCCCCCACTACAACTCCTTCCTAGGAGTTCCTCAGGGTTCCTTTCTATCCCCCACTCTCTTTAACATATACCTCCTTCCACTATGCCAGTTGTTAACCAATCTGAAACTAACACATTTCTTATACGCCGACGATGTCCAAATTCTGGTCCCCATTAAAGAATCTATAACAAAAACACTTGAACATTGGGAAAATTGCCTTCAAGAAATCAACTGCCTCCTCACTAGCCTAAACCTGATTCTAAATCATTCTAAGACTGAACTCCTTCTCATCTCCACGGAAAATAGTAATTTCACTTTGAACACACCAACCAACTCACTCATCACCCAAGCAAGAGACTTAGGAGTAATCATAGATAATCGCCTAAATTTAAAATCTTTCATCAACCAAACTACTAAGGACTGCTTTTATAAACTACAGGTACTGAAAAGAATCAAACCGCTCCTTCACTTTCAAGATTTCAGGACGGTCCTTCAAGCAATAATTTTCTCAAAGATAGACTATTGTAATTCTATCTTACTAGGTCTTCCTGCCTCCTCCACCAAACCCCTACAGATGCTCCAAAATGCGGCAGCCAGAATACTGACCAACACCAGGAGAAGAGACCACATCACTCCCATTCTCAGAAACTTACACTGGCTGCCAATACATTTCAGAATTATTCATGTCCATCACCATTATCTATAAAGCCATTCATCATCATGCTCCTCTTAACCTACAAATCCCGCTCAGACAACTTACCTCCTCTAGACCCATTAGAGAAGCCTACAGAGGATCACTACATGTACCACAAAACAAATCCACACATTATCAAGCATTTAGAGACAGGGCTTTCTCTACAGCGGGACCTTCGATATGGAACTCCATTCCCCCCGATCTGAGACAAGAACCATGCCTTCTAACATTTAGAAAAAGGCTTAAGACTTGGTTGTTTAAACAAGTCTTTCCAGACCCGAACTGACTCTTAGCATCAACTATAGAAAGACACTTCAGAAATACTGTAAATAATTATACCTCTGTCTGTTAACTTACCATAGCTTTGTTTCTTCTTCCCCCAGTTGAACAGCCTTGTTTTATTGTAACTGCATTGATTCTCTGCACTTGTTCAAGGTTCTAAGTTATTACACCCCCTGTTATTTGTAAACCAGCATAATGTGATTGTATCATGAATGCCGGTACAGAAAAACCCTAAATACATAAATAAAATAAATAAATAATGAATAATTTCATGTTTGACAAATAGAAATAAAGGTCAACAGCTAAGTTGTAAGTGATTCTTTTTTTTATCAGACTAATTTAATACATTTGTGAATTGCCTTTGGGAAGTGTGATTCTTTCATCAGGTCAAGGCAAAATTAATTAGGCATGAAGATACCCAAATATACAAGCAAATTACAGGTTGCAAAGAAAATAGATAAAGCTATATACAATACTGAGAATTCTGTCATAATACTAATGAAGTCTTCATACTAATCTATTGTTTGTTAATAAACCCTTGTTGCATTGAACCTGGTACACTACATGAAGTGAACCAGTTTTCACAATGGCTTAGATGAGGAGCATTGGTCCTTATATTGTAAATATTTCAAAGCCCGGAACTAGAATTTTCCTGTATAATTTTCTTTAACATTTTTTTTGTTCCCGAAGTTTCTTGGGCTCCCCCGACTGGAGTATGGCCTGAAAAAGAGTCTAGCAGGGGGAGGTCTTTGACTTGTTTTAGGGATATTGTAAATGGTTGCTAAAGTTTTGAATGCTTTGGTAAAAATTACTGAGGCTTGCAATTACCTTGAGCAGCCACAAGATGGCACAGTGAATAGTAATGGAATAATTTATTTGTAAACCAATGAAAGTTTTCAAAGGGAATGTCTAGGGTTCTATAGAGAGTATCTCATTTAAGGGATGAGGGGAGAAGGATTCTCTAGTGGGAGTAAATTGAGGACTAAATAATGCTGGTTCAGTGTTTGGCAGGAGGAGATTGGAGAGAGCTGCCAGTAAGGCTGGTGAACCCAGGGCCCCCTCCTTATTGAAGAAGGCCCTGCAGGGACTTGCCTCCTCAAAACAAAAGACCTGAGGCTGAAGTGTTGCTTTCCATGATGAAACAACCAAGGTACCCCACCTGGGTCTAATAGGAGGAGCTGGAGATATATTTGGCCCCACAATCAGCGGAGGACCAAGAGAAAGAAAGGAAGCTGAAACAAGGAGTATGCCAAGGAAGTCCTTGGATACTGCCTGGGATACAGAGTTACTGGACCTAAGGCCTGTTGCCCATGAGCGAGTACATAATATAACTGATGCTGAAGGAACCGGATGCAACGCCGGAGTTATGTGCACCCTGGACCCAACATCTCCAGAGCCCTGACGGGGGCAGGAAGACTAGCCAGAAGGGAATCAGCGAGGGGTCGCCCCCTCAGGTTTGAGCCTGAGGAAGCCAGCGCCGACCGGTCAGTTCCTCCCCACAGCCCAGCCCTCTGCCCGCCTACCACCACCACCACTGAGGGCAGAAGGAGCTGGCTGCAAAACTGGAAGCACTTGTGCCAGCAGGTACACACTTTTGGCATCCTCACAAAGGAGCACAACAAAGGAGCTTGCCCCTTCGTTCATGCCTGAAGTGACGCCTGAGGAAATTCAATCACAAATTGTATTCATATCAATAACATAGTACACCACAAAATGGAGGTGATTCACCACATAGAAACAATCACAGGATGAGGAAACCACCGAAATCAACAGAGAATGCAGAAAAACAATGGAAGAGAAGAAACAAATCTGATCTACCCCAAGTTAAGTAACTATTCTTCTGAAATCTTCTCCAACCTAATGTTCACATTACTACTAATACTAAATGGTCAATCACTATAAAAAAAATTCCCCTTATAAATGACCTACTAGAGGAACTAAATCCCACTATTTTTACATCACTGAAACATGGCTGAAAGACTGTGATAATGTCCTCTTAAACCAAATTGATCATCCTTACTATGATATATTTCACTTCCTTAGACCCAAACGAAAAGGTGGAGGCATCTTAATAATCTGCAAAAAAGATCTTAAACTTAAACCATACAAACTGGAGACAAACCCACCCAATGAAGTTGCAATACTTAAAAATTCAATACTATATATTGGTCTGGTCTATAGCCCACCTGGAATACTCCAAAAAGACTGTTCACCTTTAATCGAAATCTTCACTAAAGTGTTCCCAGCACTTGAATCAACCCTAATCATAGGCGACTTTAACATTCATGTAGACAGCATGCCAAAATCTACTTCATGCGAAATCTTCCTAGATACTATGGAGGCCATGGGGTGGGTACAATTTGTAACCAATCCCACCCACAAAGCTGGACATATCCTTGACCTAATATTCGCCAATCACAATAACTGCAAAATCAATCTTTCCCACAAAATACTGGCTAATAAAGGCAGAAATATCTCTCATCACCACACAACAAAAAACACCCACAATAATCAATCTGTTAAGTACCAAAAAAAGATAGAAGATAGAACCCGAAACATCGAAGAAACCATTAAAAATAAAATATCTGAGTTTGAACATAATAATGCTTCCTCAACTTTTGAATCCAGGGATAAAATCATCAATGACATAGCCAATACCCAATGCCCAATCCAGGAAAAAACATTCCAAAACGATGGCTATACAACTAAACAAAAGAAACCTTGGTATAGCAAAGACCTAAGACATGCCAAACAAATCCTGAGAAAATCTGAAAAGCAATGGAGAAAAAAACCACTCGATAGAAGACATAGAAAAATATGGATTGCTTTTATTATGCAAAACAGATTCATGGTGTATTTTTCAATTCAAAACTACTCTTTGAAACAGTCAAAAATCTAATCAAGGATCCATCTTCCTCCATCTCATACAACCATGATTTCACAAAGACATCATGCAATGATTATGCTAATTCATTGGTAAACAAAATCAATACACTCAAATCATAATTCTCCCCTGACCGACCATCAAAAAGAACCAGAAAATCAATCTATCCAAACAAAATGGAATTCTTTTAACACAGTATCAAAACTTGAAGTAAACCAAATAATCACTAAAATTAAACCCGTGACCAACCCACTGCACCCTATCCCAGCAAGTACCCTGAAAAAAGTAAACAGCGTAATAACCCCAATAGTCACAACCATAATAAACCATTCACTAGCAGAAGGACTGGTCCCTAACAAGGCAAAACAAGCTGTGATTAAACCAATTCTAAAAAACAAAACTGTCAGAATCGATGACTGGGACAATTACCAACCAATATCAAACCTGCTTTCATCGTGAAAGTCCTAAAAAAAGAAGCTTTATCATAATTAGAAAACCACCTTGAAGACAACAAAATACTATACCCAAAGCAGTTCGGATTTAGAAAAAATCGCTCAACAGAAACCCTACTCATCTCATTAATTGATCCTATGTTACAAGGCTTTGACAACAATAAATCATTTATCATGGTACTAATAGACTTAAAATCAGCATTTGACACTGTTGACCACACCCTGCTATGCCACCAGCTGAATGAAATTGGAAGAGGCGGAAATGTCATTAAATGGTTCTCTTCCTTCTTAAAAGATAGGACTTTCCAAGTCAAATTAGGTAATCAAATCTCAGACTCCTTTCGATCGATACAGGCATCCCCTAAGGTTCAGCACTCTCAGCGACCCTGTTCAACATCTATTTCCTGCCTATATGCGCTCTACTAACAAACCTGGGAACTAACTTCTTCCTATATGCTGACGATATACAATTCTACATTCCTTTCAACAAAACATTTGAAAAAACTGAGACTACTCTGTCAACATACATTAAGGTCATACAGCAAAAGCTTTCCCAACTGAAACTAACTCTTAACACAAATAAAACAGAAATTATATGGCTAAGTAGAGACAACTCGATACTCAAACCGCCAACCATAAATCTAGGAATTACCAATATTACTTTATCAGATGAGGTTCAAGACCTTGGAATTCAAATCAATGAAAACTTCACTATGAAAAACATATAAGCAAATTAATCAAATCAGGATACTCCAAGTTGAGAATTCTACATTGACTAAAATCTCTGTTAACAAGACAAAACCTCCGCACTGTCTTACAAACACTTATATTCTCAAACCTACACTACTGCAACTCACTGTTATTAGGCCTCCCCACAAGTCTACTAAAACCACTATAGTTACTTCAAAATGCATCATCAAGACTCCTTCTAGGGATAAGGAAATTCGAATATATCACCCCTGCACTGGCTTCCTGTTCAATCTAGAATCCATTATAAAGTTTTGTCACTAATATTCAACATCATCAACAATATCGATGTATGCCTATTAGGAGTGACAATACAACTCTATACACCATAGAGTGACCTAAGATCACAAAACAAAGGTCAACTAATGGTACCCTCCACTCGGAACACACACCTAACGCTAATAAAAGACCGAATGTTTGCAATAGCAGACCTCAAGCTGTGGAACTCATTTCCAGAGCCATTACATCAGATAACAGAAAAAAATAACTTCAAGCGTGAACTGAAAACATGACTGTTTAGAAAGGCTTACGATTTAATGTAAACAACTATAATGCTGATAATTGCATTAACAGTACAAGAGACAATGCTAGCTGAACAATCAATATATAATAAATGATTAAAGGTAGCACTAGTATGATTAGAATCTATTTTCATTGTTATGTAGATCTAGAATGAACTAAATTAGATAGGAACTACTGTGATATCCATGATGTATTCTCTATGGTGTTGAATTCGAAGAGTGAACATTAGATCAAAGCATATGACTGTTGACCATGAATTTGAATGCTAATACTGTAAACCGTTGTGATCTTCTTTTGGAACGACGGTATATAAAATCCCAAAATAAATAAATAAATAAATATATATATATTGAGAGGAGGTTGATGTATCCTAGTCAATAGTGGGGCATGATATTGCCAATCTAGGACTGAGAATAGAGGAAGGAATGTGAGCAACACATTTCTAAAGGAGCAGAAGTGAGGAATATTGTAGTGCATTTTTGAGAAATTGGAATAATTCGCATGGTGTTTTGTATAATTTGCTGATAACTGTTTCTGTAATATCTATAAAGCTATATTTTGGATGTGAAAGCCTCAGTAACTTTTACTATCCTCTATTACAATGGTTCCCAAACCTGTCCAGGGGGACATCCAGCCAGTTGAGTTTTTAGAATATCCACAATGAATATGCAAGAGATAAATTTGCATATAATGGAGGCATAGAATAGTTTATTAGCTTTGCCTGTCCTGGAGTGATTAATGCTCCCAATGTTTTATATTTGATCTACAGATATATTTCTAGGAGCTGTGTGACTCCTGGGTTATGAGGGGTCCTAGTTTCCCTAGAAATCACCAGAGAACTTATCCAGTTGACGGGTGGTAGGTTGCCAGCATATGAGAATGTGCACAGGTGCAAGCAGGCCTGGACAATTCTCAACCAGACCCTTCAAGTGGCCACAGGGTTAACCCTGAGTGGGTGTTAGGGGTGGTGCTGAGGCATTATGTGACAGCAGTTCTTTATTGTTGCTTGGATTTGTGGAAGCATAGTTAACTGTGAATCTAGCAAGGTTCCAAGGCTTTTTACCTACATTGAAACATAGAAATGACAGCAGAAGAAGACCAAATGGCCCATCCAGTCTGCCCAGCAAGCTTTCACTCTTGTTTTTTTCTCATACTTATCTGTTACTCTTGGCCCTTAGTAACCTTTTGGTTCTATTTCCCTTCCACCCCTGCCATTAATGTAGAGCGCAGTGTTGGAACAGCATCTAAGTGAAATATCTAGCTTAATTGGTTAGGGGTAGTAACTGCCGCAATAAGCAAGCTACTCCCACGCTTATTTGTTTACCCAGCCTGTGCAATTCATTCCTTGTTGGTTGTCTGAATGTAAATCCACTTTTCTTCATTCCCCCTGCTGTTGAAGCAGTGAACTGTGCTGCATATGTATTTCAAGTGAAGTATCAGGCTTAATTGATTTGGGGTAGTAACCGCCGTAACAAGCAAGCAAGCTACATCCATGCTTATTTGTTTACCCAGACTATGTAATTCAGTCCTTCTTGTTGTCTGAATATAAATCATCTTTTCTTCATTCCCCCCTGCCGTTGAAGCAGTGAACTGCACTGCATATGTATTTCAAGTGAAGTATCAGGCTTAATTGATTCGGGGTAGTAACCGCCGTAACATGCAAGCTACACCCATGCTTATTTGTTTACCCAGACTATGTAATTCAGTCCTTGTTGATTGTTGTCTGAATATAAATCATCTATTCTTCATTCCTCCTGCCATTGAAGCAGAGAGCTATGCTGGATATGCATTGAAAGTGAAGTATCAGGCTTAATTGATTTGGGGTAGTAACCGCCGTAACAAGCAAGCTACTCCCCACTTTTTTGTGAATGCAAATCCTTTTTTCCACATTTCCTCTTGCCGTTGATGCATAGAGCAATGTTGGAATCATATTAACCGTGTGTATGTTTATTGAATAAGGGTATTATCTCCAGGTAGTAGCCGTCATTCCTGTAAGCCACCCTCTCTTCATTCACATCCTCTAGACTTTATGGATCCACAGGGTTTATCCCACGCCCCTTTGAAGTCCTTCACAGTTTCGGTCTTCACTACTTCCTTCAGAAGGGCATTCCAGGCATCCACCACCCTCTCCGTGAAGAAATACTTCCTGACATTGGCTCTGAGTCTTCCTCCCTGGAGCTTCAAATCATAACCCCTGGTTCTGCTGATTTTTTTCCAACGGAAAAGGTTTGTCATTGTCTTTGGATCATTAAAACCTTTCAAGTATCTGAAAGTCTGTATCATATCACTTCTGCTCCTCCTTTCCTCCAGGGTGTACATATTTAGATTCTTCAATCTCTCCTCATACGTCATTCGATGAAGACCATCCACCTTTTTGGTCGCCCTTCTCTGAACTGCCTCCATCCTGTCTCTGTCCCTTTGGAGATGCGGTCTCCAGAACTGAGCACAGTACTCCAGGTGAGGCCTCACCAAGGACCTGTACAAGGGGATAATCACTTCCCTTTTCTTACTCGATATTCCTCTCTCTATGCAGCCCAGCATTCTTCAGGCTTTAATTCATGAAAAATATCTCGTACATATAGTCCGATAGAGTCCCAGATGTTCCCAACTTGTGTCCTCAGGGTAGAGATCTGGTTGAGGTCTCCAATTGATCTTGAACTCTTCTCTTCTGGACTCCTCCTCTGCTTGACCTCTTAGGGGAAAAGGTCCTTTTCTGGATCCCATCAGGGCTCTTTACAGCCCAGCCAGACAGTGAGGAGGGGTGGTACAAAAAAACCTCCTCACTAAAATGCAACTCTCAAAATTCCAAAACTTCACCACTGGATGAGGAGTCACTGTAGCCCTCTCACTGTCTGCAAATTAATAACCAGGCCTTCTCCCTTTTGCCCTGTGGTTACAGGGGTTGCCTCGCCAGCAAGAACAGGATTTATCCAGGCATAAACAAAATCCTGAAAAATAGCCCCTACCAGGCAAGGAGTGCACTGGAAAAAGAGCAATCTTCCAATCCAAACACAGAGCAGGAGCAAAAACCAGCTACTATCTCAAGAAAACCCAAACCAAACTGACTACACTCACTAAAACTCTGAACCCCACCCACTTCTGGATAAGGACTGAACCATTGCAGGCATCCTCAGGGGAAGGTGCACCCCTCCTAGCTGTTACCTACCAGGCAGGGATCTAAGGCCAACTAGTGGGAATCCAAGGGTCCCCCACATTTATATTAAAGGTTTGGATCAGCTATGGAGTGGTATGAAGAATATATTGAAAAGTACTCTTGATATAATTGAGCCGTGGGAGATCCCACAATTCAAGGTCTAGGTGCTGATGAGGTGTTAGTGAAATTTACAGATTGTTGTCTATCAGAGAAAAAGGAGTTGAATCAGGCTTTGACCTTGCCTCTGCTAATCGTGATAGCATGATATTGCAATCTACAGAAATCTAGTAGTACTAGAACTGCTTCTTAGCTTCTGTCTCGGTAGCTGAGGAGATCATCCATCAAGAGCAACGAGGACTTTGTTCCATGGCCTTGTCTGAATCTGGATTGGTAACGGTCCAACCAGTTTCTTTCTGCCAGTCATCCATTTATTTGAGTTGCACTGTTTGTTCTACTAGATGTTCTGTTTCTTGAACAAGTTGCTTTGGTTATTAATTGGTATTCTTTTTTCAGCATATTGATTTACCTGCTGCCAATAGAAATTTTGAATTCATTTCCATCCAAATGGAAAACTCTGATTAGTGAAGTACATACTCTGTCATTGAACAATTAGTGTGCTTATCTCATCTGTAGCAAAGGGAGCAATGCTCATCTCAGTTCAAGCCTTGTCCACAGCCCCTCCCAATACTGGAGCTGTCAATTTTTAAAAGAGATTTTGAACCTTTGATATCACAGGCCACCACATCCTCCTCCCCCTTCCCATTTCTTCCAGTAAAATACCTTATTTAACCTGGTGACTGCAGGGCTGAAATCGAGGGCAGATACCATCTGCACCCCACCTTTGACCTTGCCCAGCTAGCACAGATATTTTCACCAAACTTAAAATAAACAATTTTCCAACCTTTGTGTCTGTAGTTTGAATCTATCCTCTGTCCCTGCTGGCTCTTGGCTTTTTCTCAGTTTCCTTGCTGTCTTAGACCTTCTTTTTATTTTAAAGCTCATTTTCTAGTCTTCCTGTTAATTCTTTTCATTTTTATTTGCCCTCCATGTGTATAAATTTTTCTATCCAACAGCTTTTTCTTTACAGCTCATTATCTTCCCTAATCTCTTTCTGGTCTCACCTCCTCTTGCCACTTCCATCTCCCTCTTCACCTCTTCCTTCTCTTCCAATAACCCTTCTCTTGGTTTACCTCCTGTATCAGACCCTCATCCCAATCCACATAGCTCCTTTCCGAGACCTCTTCACCTCTCTTTTCCTTTTAAAGTTCCCTTCACTAGCCACTCACCCCTGCTCCTCTTCTTATCATAGCCCATGTCCTCTCTCTTAGATCTCAGCTACTGTTCCCTTCTCACAGCCTATGTCCCCTCTCTGTCAGCCTTTTCTGCAATTCTCCCTGCCCCTCTCACCCTTACAGCCTGTGTCTATTACCCTCCCTCTCTCACAACTCTTCTCCCAGTCCCTCTTCCCCTCACAGCAACTCCTCTCCCAGCCAGAATTCCTTCTTTCATTTCCCCTCCCAGCCAGTCTCCCATTTACAACCAACTCCCAGCAGTTTTTTCAGGCCCTTTCTCACCCTGCTTATAGCTCTTCTGTCCCGTTTTTCCTTTCTAGCCCATCTATCAGCAGCCTAACCCATCTCCACTTCACTTCAGTCTATTTTTGTTGGTAGACACTAGGGCGGGGCGCCTTTGGCTCCCTGCTCTCGCCAGGAAAATAACTAAGAGATGTGTGCTTCCACATTCTGTGGGCATTGACACAAAAACATGTACAGTCCACCAATAAAGCCAAATGCCTAGTATTGTTCTCAGACAACCAGCTTCTGGTGCTGTGAATGCTGCTTATGCTGCTTTTCAGGAAAATTAAAAAAGGGTAAAAGGAAAGGAAGGAACCAGGAGAATCAGTCTGCTCAACAACATATACTGTACAAGGGCAGAAAGTAATCACTGATTTTCAGGAAGTCTGACTGGCCTAGACTGCTGCTGTTCTGTGGTTCTCCATTGGTCAGACATTCCATAGTCAGCCAATAGGCTGCAGGGGAAGGTCAGAACAGTAGCTAGGAGACAGAAATGCAGTGCCTGCCCTCCCAAAGCCCATTGGTCAGACATGCTACAGCCAATGGACCGCAGGGGAAGGTGGGAGCTGTAATTAGGAGATAGAAACATTTCCTTCCTGTCTTCCCTGGCAGCCCTGCAGCATGGAGCTCTTAGCTCCCAATATGCAGGCATACAGGAGATAATATTGGGGATGCTCATGCACCCACAGAGCTGGCTCCTATGCTTGGATCTATTATTGTCAATGCTGCCTCAGCAATATGCAGGGTCTTGGCCACAGTGCCCACCTTAGGCCCCTCTCCCAAAAAATACTAATTTATGGCTATGTCCCTGAGTCAGTGTGGAATCAATAGCTATACATATTTCTGGAGTCTAGACTATTGGATCTGTCTCATTTGGAGTTTCTTATGTCATGAAATCCTGAAGAGTGGAGATGGTAGATGCAAAACACTGATGGATTTCAAGAAAGCCTGGAGTAAGCACAAGAGATCCCTAGCTGTGAAGATGTGAAGTGAAAACCAGAAATCAACAGTCATATATGGCATTGTAAAAGGAAGTAAATTAAGCAGACTAACGGGTTCATGCACTCATCCACTATCTTTATGTTCTTTTTATTCTTCTATGACTACCTTGCTGTTTCAGACAAGTTTATATATGATCTCGCCTTTCCTGCTGGATTTTCCACAGAAGCTCACTGACAGAATATGAAAGACATTTATCTTGATAAAAAGACACATGGTGATAATGCAGCTTCCAAGTTCTGCACTTTATGTAACCCCCAAATCTGGAGTCAGCATTTCCAAGGCAGAGTTTAGATGATGCAAAAGTAAGACTGCTGCAGAAATAATGCTTGAGCATACCTATCTTGGAAATTCAATCAAGCCAACTAAGACATTCTCTACATCCCTATCAGAAATATGTACCTCTATTTTTGGAGTTTAACCTCAGATTTACTGTATCATCTATTATGTTCTGTTTTTAGCCCATGTGTGTGGTCGGATAGTTAACCACTAATAAGTTAGTTTCCTTGCCTTCCATTATATTATCTACTATAATCTTGGAAACCCATTTCTTTTTTTGGCATCATATGTCTTCAAACCTTTTTTTTTTTTGTGAGGAGGCACCCAAAAATCTTTAATATTTATGAAGGAAGTCTGTTTTTCGTTTACTGTGGTTTAAGGAGGAGAGAGAACTTGGCCTTGGAAGTAGTAGAAGAGGAAATTATATTAAAAGACAAAAAAAGGCTTTTACTTGTTTTTCTAAAACATGTTTCATGTTCAGTACCTTAATCGCTCAGTGAGTATGGCCATAGCTGTAAATGGCTTATGTAGTTTTTATAGTTTGGTATGTTGTTAACACAGCCATATTGGCAGCACCAACAGCAAACATCTATGGAAGAAAAGTTAAGGAAATGCTTAGTAAATACAAATAAAGTTATATTTTATACATATTGCAAGGGATGGGGGGGGGGGGGGGTGGTTGGGATTACATGCCTTGGAGATATTTTCATAGGTCACAGATCTAGGCTGCTTTCATTTTATCCTGAGGCAGACGAGAAGCGAACTGTAACGAGGCAGTAAACAGCTCTGCATAGCTATCTGCAACTTGTGCAGGCAGGGCTTTTAAACAGTGTCCAACTTTATTTACGAGTTCAGAAATATTAAGAAATACAGAAAAAAAAATCAATTATTTAAAAACTTAAATCAAAAGCAGACAGGATCTTTTTATAATAATGCTTTGAAAAATTCAAACTAGCACTGATCCTTTAACTAAGAATGTGTGAAAAGTAACATTGTCATTTGCAAATATCTTGCAAACTTTACATATAGATACAGCTTCATATTCTCATTGTGGCTGAGTCCAAAGTGTAACTGACCACTCAGTGAGAAAGATCCAGACGATCTCCTCTGAGATAAGCAGAGAGATTTAGATATATTTATTTTTAGGATTTCAAGTGCAGGAGGTACTTCCCTGTTAAAAGAGGGTGTACAGTCTAAGGTAGGGGTGGCCAACTCCGATCCTCAGGATCCACAAACAGATCTGGTTTTCAGGATATCCTTAAAGAAAATGCATGAGATAGATTTGCATGCACTGCTTTCATTACATGCATATCTGTCTCATGCATATTCATTGTGGATATCCTGAAAGCCAGAACTGTTTGTGGCTCTCAAGCACATAAGAGGCAAGCTCATTGCCCTTATCATGAGACAGTGGCTGCCCAATGGCATCGATAGCCCCTGTCACAAGGTAAGGGCAAAGAGCAGCTGGTACCATTTTGATTGAGGATAGCCGCCAACTTGGGAGCGGGAGAATACTCCTGGGCTCCCTGCTAGACCACCAGGGGGGTGGGAGACTACGAGTCCTGGGTGGGTCGGGAGGTGAGAAAGGGTGTTACGCTGGTGGGGGGAGGGTCAGAATTTAACTAAAAGGGAAGGGCTGGGGTGGGTTTGTTTGCTTTTTTTTATTACAAGATTTTGTATTTTTGTACCCTAGCAAATAAAAGTGATAGAAACCCCACACACAAAAATTCATTGTTTTTTCCTATTGTTTTTTAACCCCACGAAATGAAACAAAATAGGAAATATCAGGGTAGATATTCAAGAGACATTTAGATCCATCTAAATGGCTTAAAAAGCATATTGAGCCTCTCATCTGGCTAAATTATAGTCGGATATGTTGTTATCTGGCTATAATTTAGCTGGATATAATAGGGGCATTTTGGGGGGCATTCTGGGGAGGGGTCCGGTGATCCAGCCAACTTAGCCAAATATCGATTATATCCAGCTAATTAGCTGCAAACTTTAGACCTGCTTGGAAGCAGGTCTCAAGTTATCTTATGGGGACCAAATAACTTTAGACTTGGCCGGATATATTCAAAAAAGAATGTATATCTTGTTAAGTTGGTTTCCTTAAAGAAAAAAAACAACCATCATGGCTTGTCCCCCGCCTCCCTCCATCGTAGTAGCCTAGCTACGGCAGAAGCGTCCCCAGAAGTGCTGCTCCTGGATCGCGGTAGCAGGCGGCTGCGATCCTAGAGACTGAACTGGAAATAAAGGTGTGGGGCATGGAGGGAAGGGGAGAAGTGTTAAAGCTTACTCTGTGCTTATGGCCAGGAGGCACAACTGAAGGGGAGAAGGGGAGAAGGGAAAAGGTTGGGGTGGACCATGGGGGAAGGGGGGGAACGACTGTGAATTTTACCATTTCAACATTTAAGAGGAGGTCGGAGCAGGGGGGGGGTGGGGAAGGCGAGGAGGGACTCCTGGTGCATTACATTTTAATTTACATTACATGGGACATGTTTCTTTTTTTGGGGGGTGGTGGCTAGTTCAGCCCTGTACGACCTTTGCAACTGGGATGGGGGGGGGGCAGGCCGTGATTTTTATATTATTATTATTTTTTATTTTTTTTAAGGAAATTAACTTAACCAGATATATATTCTACTTTGTATATATCTGGTCAAGTCTAAAGTTATATGGCTATCCATAGCCGAATACTTTAGATATAACCGAAGATATCCAAAAGAATATCCAGTTATGTTTAAAGTTATCCGACTATGGTTTGTTGGATAATTTTTAATCGGGGATATTCACTGAGACCTTTATGCCACTGAATATCCGGGACAAGTTATCCAGCTAACGCTAGCCGGATAACTTGTTCACTTAAACGTCCAACTGAATATGGACCCCCATAGTTGATATTTCCTATTTTGTTTCTAACGAATGCACACCCCTATTAGGTAGACATGTTATATATTATTTCGTGCCTAAAATTGATGCAAACTTTTATAAAATACGTAGAGAAAGTAAGCGTTTTCTGGTATTAGAAATATACGTGTTTACTAATAACATGTGCGTATAATTTAGGGGCAGAAATACACTGTACTTGATCGACTTGTCAGTGTTTGGCCCCTGCCACAGCCTTTACAAAATGCTTGCATAAATCCCCAGGCATCCACTCACACGCGCAGTTGTTGCACTGCGGACGGTTTTGAAAGTCGGGCTCTAACTTTGCCCCTGAGGCAGTGAGGGAGCCCGGAGCACGCAGGGAGGAGAAGTTAGCTTGGAGAGTATCAGTGCCAACCGGCTCCCTGGCAGGACTGCCAGTGCACAAGCAGAGGAGTGTGAACTCCAGGCAAGGTAGCCCAAGGAATGGTGAGAGGTTCAAGAGCCTGTTCGTAAAAGAGAGAGAGAGAGAGTCCTGTAAATGCCAAGGAGGGAATACTTGGCGAGGATTAGGATTCAGAGAAAAAGAGTTCCTTTCTAAAGCAAAGACATTATGGATGTGAGCAAGCAGCTCAGTGGTCTCAGACTTCCTGAATACAATGTGTGGTGGGAAGGGGGGAGGGGCAACAGTGGAAGCAGCGCCCCTGAAGCTGTGGGAAAGACGAGCATTGTGCAAGTATTGGAGGCAGACCCGCTTACAAGTAAACAGTTCCTTGTGCTGCTCTCTGGAAGGAGCATAAAAAGCACTGTATAAAGGAATCCTGTTTGAACTTTTTATAAAGCAGCCAAGCTGGGAACACCACTTCTGTGTGATATTTCCCTCTTGGAAAAGCATAGCACTGGTCTTGGACAGAGTTTGAGTTCAGTATTCAGAGGGGTTTACCCGGCTACGTTCAGGACTTAGCCAGACAAATTCTGTGAATTTTGAATTTTCCACCCTGTTGAAAGGGTAAGATTTAGCCAGGTAAGCCATTAGCCTGATAAAAAAAGAGGTAGGGCTGAGACATTCTATGGTGTAGCCAAAATCTATCTGGCTAGTGCTGATATTCAGCGCTAGGAAGATAAACATATCTGGCTAAGTCGGGTGGGAAAAATCAAAGGACCCGTTGCTCCCATCCGCTTGTAAATAAGAACATAAGAACATAAGAATATGCCATACTTGGTCAGACCAAGGGTCCATCAAGCCCAGCATCCTGTTTCCAACAGTGGCCAAGCACCCAAAAACTAAGTCTATTCCATGTTACCGTTGCTAGTAATAGCAGTGGCTAATCTCTAAGTGAACTTAATAGCAGGTAATGGACTTCTCCAAGAACTTATCCAATTCTTTTTTAAACACAGCTATACTAACTGCACTAACCACATTCTCTGGCAACAAATTCCAGAGTTTAATTGTACGTTGAGTGAAAAAGAACTTTCTCTGATTAGTTTTAAATGTGCCACAAACTAACTTCATGGAGTGCTCCCTAGTTTTTCTATTATCTGAAAGACTAAATAACCGATTCACATCTACCCATTCTAGACCTCTCATGATTTTAAACACCTCTATCATATTTCCCCTCAGCCGTCTCTTCTCCTTTCCTCATAGGGGAGCTGTTCCATCCCCTTTATCATTTTGGTAGCCCTTCTCTGTACCTTCTCCATCACAATTATATCTTTTTTGAGATGCGGCGACCAGAATTGTACACAGTATTCAAGGTGGGGTCTCACCATGGAGCGATACAAAGGCATTATGACATTTTCCGTTTTATTCACCATTCCCTTCCTAATAATTCCCAACATTCTGTTTGCTTTTTTGACTGCCGCAGCACACTGAACCGACGATTTCAATGTGTTATCCACTATGACGCCTAGATCTCTTTCTTGGGTGGTAGCATCTAATATGGAACCTAATATTGTGCATGGGTTATCATTCACCCTCACATTCATTCCTCTAACAATACACACTAAAACTTCCCATTAACCTCATATAAATAATGGGGTAGATTTTCAGACGAGCGCGAACAGCCTACTTTTGTTTGCGCTCCAGGCGCAAACAAAAGTAAGCTGGATTTTAGTAGATACTCGCGTAGTCGCGCATATCGGCTAAAATCCTGGATCGGCGCGCGCAAGGCTATCGATTTCGTATAGCCTGCGCGCGCCGAGCCGCGCAGCCTACCCCCGTTCCCTCCTAGGCCGCTCCGAAATCGGAGCGGCCTAGAAGGGAACTTTCCTTTGCCCTCCCCTCACCTTCCCCTCCCTTCCCCTACCTAACCCACCCGCCCGGCCCTGTCTAAACCCCCATCCTACCTTTGTCGGGGGATTTACGCCTCCCGGAGGGAGGCGTAAATCCCCGCGCGCCAGCGGGCCTCCTGCGCGCCGGGCCGCGACCTGGGGGCGGGTACGGAGGGCGCGGCCACGCCCCCGGGCCGTAGCCACGCCCCCGTACCCGCCCCCAAAACGCTGCCGACACGCCCCTACAACGCCGCACGCTCCGGCCCCGCCTCCCGACACGCCCCCCGACACACCCACTCCGAAAACCCCGGGACTTACGCGAGTCCCGGGGTTCTGCGCGCGCCGGTGAGCCTATGTAGGGGTAGATTTTCAGACGAGCGCGAACAGCCTACTTTTGTTTGCGCTCCAGGCGCAAACAAAAGTACGCTGGATTTTAGTAGATACGCGCGTAGTCGCGCGTATCGGCTAAAATCCTGGATTGGCGCGCGCAAGGCTATCGATTTCGTATAGCCTGCGCGCGCCGAGCCGCGCAGCCTACCCCCGTTCCCTCCTAGGCCGCTCCGAAATCGGAGCGGCCTAGAAGGGAACTTTCCTTTGCCCTCCCCTCACCTTCCCCTCCCTTCCCCTACCTAACCCACCCGCCCGGCCCTGTCTAAACCCCCATCCTACCTTTGTCGGGGGATTTACGCCTCCCGGAGGGAGGCATAAATCCCCGCGCGCCAGCGGGCCTCCTGCGCGCCGGGCCGCGACCTGGGGGCGGGTACGGAGGGCGCGGCCACGCCCCCGGGCCGTAGCCACGCCCCCGTACCCGCCCCCAAAACGCTGCCGACACGCCCCCGCAACGCCGCGCGCTCCGGCCCCGCCCCCCGACACGCCTCCCGACACGCCCACTCCGAAAACCCCGGGACTTACGCGAGTCCCGGGGTTCTGCGCGCGCCGGTGAGCCTATGTAAAATAGGCTCACCGGCGCGCAGGGCCCTGCTCGCGTAAATCCGCCCGGTTTTGGGCGGATTTACGCGAGCAGGGCTCTGAAAATCCGCCCCAATGTGCATTAAATACTGTTGTTATTAATACAATTTAAACATTCCCACCCTATTACATATTTTCAGTTCCACTCAATTATTTGTGTTGGCTTATTTATCACAAAATCTTTCTCAATGTTGAATTATTTCAATACAATTTTCAACTTGTTATTCACAAAATATTCTCCCTTTATTTATTGCAATTGCTGGTTTGGGCTGTTGATTGGGGGGGGGGGGGGAGAGAGAGAGAGAGAACACACCTCTGTATAGGCTCACAAAAACCATAATTATTTATACCACTGTAAGAGGGGCCACTAGTAACTCGGGTTGAAGTTTTTGGGGCCTCTGGACTTTTTATACCACTGTAAGAAGGGCTATTATGAACTCAGGGTGAGGTTCGTGGGGGTGGAGTGGATTCTCGGGGGCAGTTTTACATACACAGTCATATGTACTTCAGTGCCAGGAAAAATAGTGGAAAGTGTTCTCCAATCACGATAAATCTTCACTGGTGGTAACTACTCTGTTTGTATGTATTTTGTGCATGTAAAATTGCTCCCCAGAACCCACCCCACCCCCACAAACCTTACCCTGAGTTCATAATAGCCCCTCTTACAGTGGTATAAAAAGTCCAGAGGCCCCTCCCCTCTACCAAACCAGGATTTGCGATAAATCCCATAACGCACAGCTATTGTAAGCATAATGCACAGAAAAAAGGTGTAGTTTTTTCCAGCATTAAATCCCATGATAGTATGCATTATGTTATCACATGCAATGTTAACCAACCCTCATTTCCATTTACTCCTCCCACTCGACTACTAATTTTAAATTTATATACACATTTTGTGATCTGTATACAAATGATGCCATTATCGTGGGCTTTAGAATCCTAATGCATGCGATAACGCCCTAACGCCTTATGATAAATGAGCCTCTAAGGCAGAACTGAGTTGGAAACTGAAAGGGAGGTTGCAGGATCCTGTCATAGAAGCTTAGACTAAGTGAAAGAGCACCCAAAAACCTTAGGGGTAGATTTTCAAAGGGTTATGCGCGTAACCCCTGAAAACCTACCCCTGCACGTGCTGAGCCTATTTTGCATAGGCTCGGCGGCGAGCACAAGCCCCGGGATGAGCGTATGTCCCGGGGCTTTAAAAAAGTGGGCGGTCCAGGGAAGGGCTGTGGGCGTGGTGGCAGTATGGGGGCGGGCCCGAGTCCTCCGGCACAGCGGCTGTGCCAGGGGATGGCACGCCAGCGCGCACAAGTTATGCCTGCCAGAGGCAGGTGTAACTCCATCAAATAAGGTAGGGGGGATTTAGGTAGGGCCGGGGGATGGGTTAGATAGGGGAAGGGAGGGAAAGGTGGGGGGATCGAAAAAAAAGTTCCCTCCAAGGCCGGTCCAATTTTGGAACGGCCTTGGAAGGTTCGGGGAAAGCCATCGGCTCTCCCCTTGGGCTCGGCGCGCGCAAGGTGCACAAGTGTGCACCCCCTTGCGTGCTGACCCCGGATTTTAAAACATGCGCACGATTATAAAATCGGGTGCACATTTGTGCGCGCCAGGTAGCTCACACAAATGTACCCCGCGCGCACTCCTTTAAAAATCGGGCCCTTAGGAAACACTAGTTTCTGAATGACAGTATGTGTAAGGGGTGTTGATTGTAACTCTATTGCTGACAGAGGTAAGAATTATTTAAGGTAAATTTAATTTCATCGCTGACCCATGGTATTTGTTATCATTGATAGCCAGTTGGATATGAGAAAAGTGGATGATTGACGATCTGATCATGAGTTGATTTAACTGAAGTACATTTTACCTCAGAGAAAAAATATTTCATAAAGTCCCACAGAGTTTAAATGGTAAATACTCCACCTGTAGATAAAAGTGCTGCAGTGTTGATCACAGGACCTGTATATAATATTATTTCTGTGTTGTTTCCTCAGAGGAAAAAATCTTTGGATTTTGGAATGTAAAAATGTCATAACTTGGTCCTGTCTTTACTGGAAAATCTATAAAAGTGGCATGTGAGAGAGAGAGAGTCATTATTATTTTTCTTACGCTATAAGTTCTCACAAAGCCTGCCTAGTTAGACAGGGCTGATATAATTATCTTTTGATTTATGTTAGCAAGAACTCCAGTGTCAATTAGATATCAAGACACCCACTAGAAGCATTGTAGACTGTGAAAGATTGGTGGGATTAGGAAGTCAGTCTTTGTTACTGATTTGATTTGAGTTAGTGTAGTAGGTAAACCTGTTAGGACCCGTGGGTTAGTGGGGCCTTGGCCCGAGGTGAGAGTTGGTACCGCCCATGGGGAGGAGCCCCACTGGGCCTCACCCTCGGTAGCCCAGAGAGTACAGGGAGAGAGGCTGGGATGTGGGTGCAAGTGCCAGAGTAGGATCTCACTGTGGTGGAGTGCAGAGCAGGCCCCGAGGAGCAGGGAATGCGAGGCAGAGTATGGAGGAGTGCCGAGGGGACAACTCCGAGGGGCGCAGCCACGCGGTGAGCCGGCACAGGAGAGATGATGTAGACTTACCCGAGGAGCGGGAAAGCCCAATGGAGTCGCTGGCAATGCAGATGAGCACTACCCCGAGGAGCAGGGAAGTGTGAGCACAGTCTCTGAAGTGAATGAGGACGCTGCCCCGAAGAGCGGGGAGCGTGGCGCAGTCACTGAAGAACACAAGGCGCTACCCCGAGGAGCGGGGGAGCGCGGCACAGTCACTGAAGTAGAAAGGCAATGACCCGCGGAGCGGGGTGCACCAATGCTGAGTCTCCAAGAAGAAATGTAGTTCCAGGAGCAACCCTGACGAGCGGGGAAGCCGGCAGGCAGGGTTTCAGAGGCGCAGGGCCTTCCCGAGGAACAGGAAGCCAGAGACAGGAGCAAGCCCCCGAGGGGCGGGTACCCGGAGAGTGTTTCACGCCAGGAAGTACAGGATACGAGAACCACAGATCCGAGGAGACTGCAGCAGGAATCAGCAATGAGGGAACTCGTTGCCAAGTCGATTAGAGCCAGGCCTTGTTGGTGCTTAAGAGTCCAGGGCTAGTGATGTCATCAGGAGGAGACGCCCCTGAGGTTCCCACCCTAGCGTCCTTAAAGGTGGGTTGAGTAGCACGCACGCGTGCCTAGGAAGGCCCGGAGGAGACATAGAGGTCGGCGGCGGCCCTGCCGCCATGAGGAGTCCTGGGAATGGGCGTCATGCGTCGGAAGCGGCTAGCCACAGCCGCGAGTTCACCCAAAGAAGAGAGGGAGGCAGCACATGATGAAAGTATGAGCGGTCGCAGCCATCTGCGACCGACGGTCATAACAAAACCACTTTATCCTGAGACTTTGTGATCAAGAGTAGTAGTCCAGGTCCAGTCTACACTATCAAGCAGCATACTCTATTCCTCAATAGCAAGCCACCATAACTCCACTTTATTCCTAGGTCAGCACTCTCTATCCAGTGTTCAAAAGCTGCGGCTCAAAATTTATTACCAAGAAATAAAATAAAGATAAGTGTGCACCAACGAACTGTGCCAAATTTGGTAAATTGCACTAGTGCAAGACACATGGACAGATGAGATCATAGTTAGACATTGAAGAGTTAAACAAGGTTAAAGAGAAAAACTGTTCATAGTTACCCGAAGGAAAACCTGGAGGAGTCCAGAATAGCCTGAAGATCTTGTAATGATAAAAAGTTAAGAATTCAACATTTGTTTTCATTAAGAAGAACTAAATAAGGAAAATACTTATCTGAAAGTATCTTGGTGAGAAGTGATACTTATAAAGGAACTGGTTTCTATTCAAACATAGTGTTTAAGAATTAGAGTGGGAGTTAAATATATAAAATTGTTTTGCATCTCAGAAGCAAAATATTCTCATTGAAACTATTGAAGCAATTGAAATGTTTTATTTGTTCAATAATTACACTTGCTTCTAGAACTGAAGAACCGGCCAGCAAAATAAAAATATTAATTTGATTATAGAAGTGCCTTTGAGATCAGTTTTTTTCATTTTGATTTATTTCATGGCGAAATAATCTGGGTGTGTAAACTATTTCCGTAACATCTTTTAAAGCGGAAACCCCAAATGCTTTACCAGCTGGCTATCCATGTGACAGTACCCGAAATAGTTTTGTGCCCAAGGGTGTTCATATATGTAACCCTTGGTGGGGTGTTTTAAGTCCCATGGGCACACAATCTTATTTATATTTTCTGGGGCTGAGCCAGCTAACCATTCACTCCCATGCTGACTCTTAATCCTTGGGGGGGGATTCTTATTATGGGGGGAAGCTCTTGCTTATGGCCAGACGATGAAGAGAGATTGCCAGTGTGTGTCCTGTACTTTAAGTGCTTCTCATGGGGTGAGAGGCTGCAAGAACTCAGACAGGCCCAGGTCTGGGTGTTAAAATAAAGTTTACTGATTCTTAAAGTCAAATTAAAGTCCATTTGTCCAAACTGATGAGTGTATATCTGGCTATAGTTACAGGGGTTTTTTTTTTCTGTGTAGGTTGGTGTCCTTATTACAGATCTCTGGGAAAAGTCCATGGTGATTTTAAATGTGCTTTATCCCTTCTAATGGCTGTCCCATGGAATCCTAGTGAGAGGGGTCCCTTTTAACTGCAAAAATCCTACCTTTACAGATCTTCTTTCCCATGGACACCCAGCCTGTCCTGATTCCTTAAGTGGAAATCTGGATGGGATCTCCTTCTCTTTCTCTTAAATAAATAAATAAATAAATAAATAAAAATGTAAATACTTTCTTCTTTTGGTTATGCAGTTCTTTATTCCTTAGTTGTTACTTCAGGTGATTTCTCGTGTGGAAAAATCTGGGGACCAGACTATTAATCCTGCGCTGAAATCCCAGTAGGGAAGGGGGATCCAAAAACCTCCCCACTATTCTTTAGTTCCAAAAAATACATTAAATTTTAATCTGGATAACTTCTCTACCTTCACTATCTCTCACAGCAGGATCCATCACTGGTGCTTGCCTCCCTGGTGAGTAGAGTAGGCTCACAGGTCTTTGATCTCCTGAAGGGAGTCCCTTGCCCCAAAGGGGATATCAGGCTTAAAAGTCTATCTCACTGTAAATTATAAGAAGGACCCTCTGGCAGGGGCTGCATGGTGAGGTGTCTCTTCTAAAAGAAACCTCTTTTGGAAAAGGCTGGGAGGCCCTACCAGAGTGTGGAGAAAATTCATGTTCACTCTGCAGCTGCTCCCTCTAACTGAACCCCTGAGTGTTAAAATGGCCGGGCTAAATAGCACTGAGTCATCCAATCAGAATCGCCAGGTGGGAGGGCCTGAAGGGATGGATGGCTCCTACTAAGTGTATTCTAAGGACAGGGATAGTGGCATCTAATGGCCAGACCTGGTAGGGGTGCCAAACTCTCCCTGCCAAAAAAAGGAAATGGTCTGAGGAAGGAGACTTACTCTCAAACATTTCTCAAGTAACAGGATACAATTACAAATAATAAACAGGTGGTATATAAATATTCCCACCACTAGAGGGTGGACCTTCCCTAGAAAGCTATGACCAGCATAGCAGGGTGGAACATGTGACTTACATGAAACCCAAAATACACACATTCAATACATAACATTGAATACACATCCTTCGGCTGATTATTCCTGTAGAATGAAGAGTGGTTCATAGGATTTAGAAGCCAGTACTGCCATTGCTAGAGCAGTATAACTGCTGCCTTCACCCAGATGAGGTAGACTCTTACCATCAAGAGGTAGACTCTCACCATCAATTGTAATGAAAGAATTTTACACAAATGAGGTAGATATCAATCCATTAGCAGCATTTTATTTCACTATCCCTATAATAGAAAGCCATTAAACTTATTTTCTTCATTAAATTGCCCAGTATTACTAGTGCATCTTCAGGCAGGGTTACTAATTAAATTGAAATACATTGGAATACTTTATTACTCATTCTCATTCTCTATCTGAAAAATATTTTGTAGTTTCAATCCATGCATCTTGGTTTTCTTCAACGTGGCATATACCGGGACGTATGGGTATTGAAGTCCAAATATTCCTTGTACTCGGTGATGCACAATGAGAAAACTGGTAGATGTTGGGTCTCTCACCTAGCATGCTGGGCACCACCCACGCTTGATCGCATACTGCCAAAGGCAGAGTCTGGTCCAGAAGGTCTCCCTCAGTGGGTACTTCAAGTGGCATCCAAGGGCATAGGGCCTCCAGAACTGTTGGTCTCCTCCTTGCTGAAAACTGCAATTCGCTACTGGAAGCAGACTCAGTCCTGCTTGAGATACCAGAACTAGGAAGCCTGGATGGCACCTCCATGACCATCCAGCAAAGCTCTCTGAAAGTTTTGGGACTTCACGCCTTGAGGTTATATTTAGGCATTACCTCTCCATATATTTCCTTGGCTTCCTCAGAGGTAATTGCTTTGGCCCCCTCATGGCGCTCCAACTGGTGTGAAAGCGATCCAGCCCAAAACTCACTGGATGAGGCTCCTCAGTTTGTTGAAGCCATATTTGCTGCTGCAGCAGCATCACAGGCAAATTGCAGGGGTGGTGCCGATTTGAGATGGTATGGGTATACTTTCGATGGGGTCGACAGCCGCATGGGTTCAGACTCCATGGATCTGGGAATCCATCAACCTCACCCAATCACAGATAGTATCATCTCTGTTGCTAAGTTGAGTTGCTTCTAGGCCTCCATCTGTTTGGCCCAGGTGAGCTCTTCGGTATTACCATCAGCCCCGCCCATAGGAGGGTCTTCCATGTTGGTTTCCACCATCATTTCTAGGGTGTTGCCACTTTCTATCACCTGGCTGTACTCTGCCCCTGCCTTTACCCCAGGGGCTGCCTTGGGTGTTGATGATGCTGCCAATGAAGGAGGTTTTTCCAATGATGAAGTCTTCTGCTGGATCGTGATGCTCCCGCTGGTTTCAGACCCTTCAGGCGATACGGAACTGTTATGCTGCAGCAATGCTAAGCAGCAAAATGCTTAAGGCTCGATGATTATCCCCCAGGTCTACTCTGATGTTCTGGAAAAGGGGTTCTTTCCAGCAGTAGCAATGTGTGAAAACATGCTCCAGATGCTGAGCGGCACTACAGTCAATGCACTAGACAGCGAGAGTGGCTTCGGTACCAGCAAATGATATGCGCAATCTGGCATGGTTCTGAACAGATCTCGCAGCTTGCATTAACCAAAAATATTGGTCAGGCTCTCCAATGAAGATGTTCACCTTGCTTACCCATTGACATCCGATCGTCTGCATGGCGTAAGCCTCTTCCAGTGGTGATTTAGGAGGGCTACTGTCACTTGATTTTAAGCAGGGAAGCCTTACACATGTAAACCCGAATTTTTGGCTGGTCCTGATAAGGCGCAAGACTAGAGATTTTGAGCCAGAGGGGTCCTGAACATGAGAGAGAGAGAGAGAGAGAATATGACACTCTATATATCTCCGACAGTAAGAAGGGCACTTTCAACTCAGGGTGAGTTTGGGGGGAGAGAGTTGGGCAGTGTTACATTGGTCTGCCTAGGGCACAAGGGTCTGTACTGAAGCAGGATTTAGCAATTTGGTCTCCATATTCAATTTCCTGACTGGGGAGGGTAAGCATCCACAATAATGACTGTTCTGCTGAGAATCCTTTTTTCTATTATACATGCTGCCCATTAAAATTCCTGGGACCTTTCTTGCTAATTTACAATCTCTAAATTTATTTGGAAGGGGAAACAGCCGAGAATATCTTGGAAAGTGTTGTAAACTTCCAAGGACTCTCTCAGACTTTCAGCTTATTCAAAGAGCAATTAATCTAAAAAGTATCTTTCTCTGGCATATATAACCAGTAGACAAATAGCAGGTTAAGCTTGAGATGGAATGGGCTAAAAGCAGGGTTGGCTTCTCTTGCCAAAATTGGCAATCAAACATTGGGGTGCAAGGGAAGGCTACACTCTTTTATTCATCCTATTCTGGTCTCCTTGCACAAAAAAAATTGAAAATAAGTTATATATCGTCAGTTCCTTTCCCTATGTCATCTTTTTTGGGAAAACTGGATTTCCCGAGTCAATTTAAATTGCAACACTTTTCCAAATGGAAGACTCTGAGTCTCAGTAGAGATAACCAAATGTTTAGGTAAGGAAAGATGCTATCTGTTCCTCAGTTGGTACAATTAGTAGGCGACATTCAATACCAATTTTCCAGTACCTGCAGATTAAAAATTTCAAACCTTCAATCAGGGAGTCTTGTAATAGAAAACTTACTGTTCTTGAACAATTGGCGGTTAACCCTTACCAAGGCAAAAGTCTCACTTCTAAATTGTATCACCTCTTTTTGTCAAAGAAAACCGACACACTTCAACAAGGTGAAGGGAGGATATAGGTCAACACATTACAGATTCTTGCTGGGGATATATATAATATCCAGGAGTTGGATTATAAATCATTTTAGCACTGGCACTACACTCCAGATATTTGAAATGAATGGATCTCATGAACCAGGATCTATGTTGGCAGGAGTGTGAGGGGACAGAAGCCTTCTTCCATATGAAACCCTTAAGCTACATTCCAGCCCTGAGGAGCACTGGGAAAAACTCCTCCAGGGTGGGGTATGATCTCTCCTGGGTCGTGAGCTGCAGGCAGACTAACCTGCAGGGATAAACTGGGCCAAGCACACAACCATACTCACAAAAAACTGTCCATTCTTGAAGTTGTGCTCCAAACCAAAAAGGCATTTTATTACAAAAAAATGTCTTCAGTCCAAAAAAAATAACAGTAGCATAAGAGAAACAACATAAGCTTCCTTCAATATCACAGTTCACTCTGCGGCCCACTCAGTCTCTAAACATTCTATTGTAGTACTCACATTTTTCCAGATCAGCTCAAGGAAGATTCACCCTTTATACTATCAGAAATGTAGTCCTCCGAGCCTTATGCCAAGTTACAGCTAGGCACAGTTGGTCTCCTGGCCCTGCTGGATCCCACCACAGTTAGCTATTCTTCTCAAGCTTCTCAATTTACACACACACTGCTTTTCCCTCAGGTTTCCTTGAAGAGTATCCCCACCTGACTCCTGCCTCTCCCATACTGTGACACCCTGGAGAGGGGGAAACATCTACATCCTCCTTGCTGCTCTGTTACTCTGGAGAAGCCCTAGTCCTAATGTGAACAGGGGTTATATACTCCTTTGCAGCTCATGCCCAAAGGGGCTGTACTACATGCCTTACCAGCTCTAACACCCTTTATCCCCTGGTTGAACTTCCTCTCTCTGGAACCTTTCCATCATATGGCATACCACAATACACAGTGACCTTCCAAAGAGAAACACAGGTTTTGTTAACATAGAAGTCCTCCATATTTTAATACCTTACACCCTCTTAATGGCCTAGGGGACCACACATATTTGATGGACTTGTCCCAAAATACAAATATATTGGGCTGGGATTTTATCATGTGTGCCTGTCTAGCATAGGTGAGGCCATAAAGTTATTTATACTCTTTGGGGCAGGAGCCCTAACTAGCTCTTGTACCTCCTTTACTTCCCAAGGTGTGGATTCTCTGGACTGGGGGAAGAAAGGAGTCCTGTCAGGTCCCGATGTGACAGGGGTGGTTTTCTTGCACATTCCCTTGTGTTTCCCTGGGGAGGATGCTGGTCTCTGTTGTGAGTGCAGAAATACTCTGGAGCCACTTGGTTAGTGTTCAAATAAAAGGCTTTACTGTTAAGCGCTGATGGTGAATGTCACAAAACTCAAACTGCAGCACCACAGAGATCTCTCTTCAGTTCCTTTCCAGCCTCTTCCCTCTATCTGTGCAGGTCTCACTTATATCAGGGCAAGGCAGACACCCACTCTTCTTGGATTAAGGTAACGTGGAGCTCCCCGATGGGCAGGGACTTTAAGATGGTCAAAACCCCTTCCAGGCTGATAAAAATGCAACATCCATGGCACAGGGAGTAAATCCTCTCTTTCTCTCCCCAGGGTGGTGAACACCGGATGGGTGTCCCCAGGGATGTTTTTTTTCCTTTACTCACAGTTTGCAGATCTTCAGGATCTCCTTGATCTTACACACTCTTTAGTGCTCTCTCTGGATCCTTGATGCATGGGACCCTCTTTGAAACAAGCAGTTATCTTGCCTCTAGCAGGAAGGAAGGGGCAGCTAAAAACCTTCCTCCTGGATCTTGTAACAAAAGTATTCTTTCCAAAACAAGAAGAGAAACTAACAGCGGAGTTCCCTCCTCACAGCAGGTCACCACTACTTCAGGGGTGTATCTTCCCTATCCCTGTGCAGTTCACGCACAGGGTTCCCCAATCCCTACGTGCAAGACAGGCCTGGGTGTCCATTGAGGCTCCTAAATAAAAGTATCAAAAATCCTTAAACTTAGACCCAGAGAGAACTCAACCAGACAGGTTGTGTACTGGAAGAGGAAATCCCTCCCAGCCCTGGTCAGGACAAATAGCCTGGGTTAGCCTGCCTTTACTGACTGGGCCTGTAAAACCACAAAAATTAACTCCTGACACCTCTGCACTCTGTGCTAACCTAAATGGACTGCCTGCCAAGCTGTAGCAAGGGCGCAGTTATATGTTGTTTCAAGTGGGCTGGCCCTTCCAGATCCCGCAGAAGGAGCGGCTGAATTTGAATGGATCTTCCCTTCACTCTAACTTATTCTCACTATCTCTCTCTCTCTCTCTAGTTGAACAAAGGGATCAACCAGGTCCTACTGGTTACACGACCAGAGGGTCCATAACACATGAATTCAGCATTTCATGGGTATTAAAATTCCTATGGATCCTTTAGTTATTCTCTTAGGAAAACCTCTTAGGTGCTTTTGTCCTGTGAGAAAGGGGGATATTAGTTTGGTCAATCATATGTTAGTGGTTGCAGATGCAATCTGGTATGTCACTGGAGGTCATCTTCCCTCCTTCACTGATTTCCTGATAAAATTAGTTTGGCAGGTTTACACTATGGCATCAATTACTTACCGACTTGTGGGAATATTATCAGCATGTTCCCAAGATTTGGGAAACTTTCTTGACCAATGTAAGTTCGGTTATAGAAACACTGGCATAATCGAATCTATTATGATATTGTTTTGAACTTATATATTTTAAAGTATAGATTTTGTGAATCATTTGTGAGCTGCTATGATTGTATTGAATTGTTTCAACCTGATTAGAAAAACAGTGATCTTTTTCCTTTCTGGTCCCTCAAATCCTGTCTATTTAATAAGCGTTATTTCTCCTATTAGGATCTGAATGACGGTAAGTCTTGGCAAGCAGCTCTATCTCCTTCTCTCTTGCTTCTCCTATTTGTAATCTACTACATTATGTTATGCTCAGGCTGTGAACCCTTGGGCTGATGGGAGGATGGAATACCTTAAAAGGAAGATCCGTAGGTTCTCCCGTCGGGTGGCGAGGCAGAAACAGAAGACGTGACCAGCTGACCCTCAGCACTGGAGACTGAGGTGACTGTGGAGGCAGTCGAAGAGTCATGATGTTGAAGGAGGAAGTGTGTCTTTGCCACTGGAAGTCCGCGGTCTCCCCAGGAGGAGCCCGTAGGGACCCGGACCGCTGGGACTTAGGCGGACCTTTGAGAGGTCAAGAAGTTCGGTGCAAGGGCTGACTGGAACTTCACCCCTGGAAGCCCATGGTCCCCCCAGGAGGAGCTCGTAGGGATCCGGGCCACTGGGACTTAGGCGGGCCCTTGGAGACGATGGTCAAGGTGAAGTCCGATGTCAAGTGCCAGAGGGTCATCGCTTACCAGTCCGAGGTCACACACCGAGGGATCACCACTTGCCAGTCCAAAAGTCATACACCAGAAAATCACTGCTTGCCAATCCGAAGTTAATACCAGGAATCACCACTAACCGATCCGAAGTCAGGAACCAGGAACACCAAGACGAAAGAGGAACAAGGATCCAAAGCAAGTGGACCTGACTAACCACAGAAGTTGCCAAGTCAAGGAATGAGCAGAGGAAGTCTCCTTTTATACTTACTCTGCTCTGGCTCATAGGAAACAGGTGAGTCTAGTTAAAGGGATCAGGTCTCTTTAAATCTGAGAAGGGGGCGCGGCCTCGCGCCTAAGGATGGCGACGGCCATCTTGGATTTTCTCTGCGGAGGAAACGCCGCTGGACGCCGCGAGGGAGGAGAAGGGATGGCTCCCTACCTGGCGACCAGCACCGGGGTCCATGTCGGAACAAGGGATGTTGGATCCGGGGCTTCTCCCGGAACTCCCGCGGCTGGTCGCTGCCGCGGACATGGTAGGGGGCTGCGCCCATGGCCGTCCATGGGCATGGAACACAACACATTATATTATAAAGTGACATGTCATAATTTATTGCTGATGTGTGATATTGTTCTGTGCATTTTTCCAATAAAAAGTTTTGAGAAAGAAAAAAAAAAAGAATAATGGCCCTGGCTTCCATCTGCCAGTGCCATTTGCAATTGCAGCACAGGAAGGGCAGGAGCAACCAGGAATCATCCCTGCCCAGCGAAGGTTTTTCAATAGGGTAAGAGCTGCTGGAAGGGGACTGCGGGGAGGATCTGGCAGTGGTTTTTTTCTATAAAGGGGGGGTCAACATTTTTTTTGTTTTTGTTTTTAAAGTTTTGTTTGTTGTTTTGGCATTTTTTTAAAAATAAATAAAAAGAAACACACACAAAAAAAAAAAAAGCAAAAGAAACAAAAAAGAAAACAAAATGAAAAAATTATCTGTGCTGACCCCTAACTGCAACCAAGATCATTGTCAGAGAGTGTAAAACCGTGACCAGATAGTGAAAGAGAACCTACTGCGCTTTCTTTTACCTAGTAATTGCTGTTCATGCCAAAGCATCACTCAAGACTTCCAAGGAAATAGGAGAACTTTCTTAGAACATACAACTTGGTTCTTGTTCTCTTAACCAGTCATAGTTAAACAAATGCATCCCTTACATCCTAAAGAACTGCAAGGGCACCTCTGCCTGTTGTTTTTCTGCAGACCAGCAGCAAACAACTTTAGTTCCAATTTGCATCTCATACATTTATTTAAACAGCCCTCTGTGATGGATCAACTTACATTCAGAGATCAGTGCTCAAGTATTGCGATTCTTATTATAGTTTCATGCTCACACAATTTTTGCATAGCTGCATTGAGATCAACAGAACAACATGACTGTCTGCCAATATTAGGCCGCGCCTGCCGAAAGTATAGGAAATAATAATCCCTTCCTCTGAGAAAAATGATAATTACAGACTTTTGGTTACTCCTTAAAGATCCCCCGTGCAATGTTTTACTTTCTCTGCGGACTGGCAGAAACACTTTCTACTTAAGGACATATGAAGGAAATAAACAAAATCATAATGTCTCTGATGTGGACGGATCTTTTCTAGCCCTTCTCAGAGCTGTGTTGTCCTTTCACCAGAAGCATAGCTGATAAACAAATACAGAGACAGATGAAAAACACTATACATATTTCTCCATTTACTTTTTTATGGTTGATTTTGTAATTGTGGTGTAGACCACATTTAAGTATTTCTTTGTACATGCTGCATTTTCTTAATGTCCTATTTGTAAAATGTTCAAAGAAAAGAGACCAGTGAGAGGGAAACTTACAAAGAAAAAGGAAATGAGTTGTGTTAGTCCACTCGAATGTCCAGAAATAAAGGTCAATGAACAAACCTATCTAGGGGTCCATTTTCAGTCCCTGGCTGGCTTGCAAAGTTAACTGGATAAACTGAACCGGCAAACTTTAGGATGACTCTACAACCCAACCAGAGTTAGCCGGATATGTTATCTAGCTAACTCTGAATATTGGGAGGCAGCCGGCTAAGTTAATTTCTCCCAGAAACATCCCCAGAACACCCTACGCTGACCAGTAAAATTAGAGTGGGATAACGAGATATCTGGCTAAAATTTAGCTGGATAAGCACCCAACATTTTCAAAAGCCGGCATTTGCAATTACAATTTTCAAAAGCCGGCATTTACATTAGGCACCGTACCTTTTAATTATGTTATTAACCCCATATATCTTAATCCAAGTTAATTCGACCTGTTCATTGTAAGACATTTACTTGTCATTGTTAATGTTTAGAATGTAAACCGAATTGATCAATAATTCTGTTATTGGAGAGTCGGTATAGAAAAATGCTAAATAAATAAATAAATAAATAAATTTGCCAAATAACTGACAAGGTGGTACCTTTTTATTGGTCTAACATGATACATCTTGACTTGATTTTTCCATGAACCTCAGATCACAGCATAATGATCAGATCAAAAGCAAAAGGCGGTGTTTCCTGAACATATAAGTAAATCATAGATCACCATATGTTTTCTGGCTTATTAGCCTTTATTTCCACAGTAATAAAAGACACTAATTTTTTCCTTTCTTTGCAAGGCTATGGAAAAATAAATTTAATTTAGGAAACACTTGTACACAATGGAATGAAGAAAAAACAACAGAAATATTATTATGGCAAAATACAGTAATTGCTCAGATTTAAATACATTTTTTATTTTAAAACATTTTTTCATCATTCCAAAGGAATGGTATGGCCATGCAATTTCAATGCCCATTCTATCATTGTTTTCTATTGGTCTGCCAGGGATACCAATTGTGAAGTAAAAAAAAAAATAGTAGGACAAGATTCCTGGTTTCATAAGATGACTTCCTCGACCCTGTCATTTATCATCTTGAAGCCTGCACCCATGAAGTCCAGGACTCTTGTCCTAGTATTGTTTCATTCAGATCTGAGGGGTGGATTTATCAAAATGCGGTACGTACCGCATGCGATAGCAAAAGGGGCGTGGTGTATGCTAACGGACCCCATCGCAAATGGCGAAGGTACTCACTGCATGGTCCCGGCTGCTATCGCAGAGCCTAACGCATCTGAAAGAGGTGTTGTTAAAATTGGCGTTATGGCTCTACGATACCTCTTCGCAGGCAGGCTAACCCAGCCCACTCTCCGCCCAGGTTTTGATATGGTGCGATCGCATGCGGTAAACACGTTTTCGCATGCGTTAAAGGCCTATCGCATGCGAAAACGGGGCTTTTTCGCATGCGATAAGCCCTTAACGCATGCGAAAACGCCTTACCGCATTTTGATAAATGACCCCCTGAGTTTGTAATAGAACCACACTACATGGTGATCTAGACCCTAAATTTTCTACTGCTTTGAGATAAGTGACACCATCTCCATTTGGTGGCATCAGATCCAGTTTAATCTCCCCACAGGCGGGCTCTTCGTTATCTCTTAGTTCAATTAGTTACCTAAGGAATTCCCATTGCAGGGCATCCAGGACTTCTCCATTCCTAGATGAAGCTTCAGTAGGTTGGTTCCAATCCAATCTGCTAGACTTAAGTCACCTTTAAGAGCTACCTTCCCTTTATGCATCATCCTTACATAGCTCCCTGAACTTCAGTGGTCACTGGTGTGTCCCTTATGTAAAGAGCCATTCTTTCTCCCTTTCTCCCCTATTCTATGTCTTCTGATAGGATTATTCCTAGGATGGTCGCATTCCAATCCTGATTTCTATTACAAGACTCAGCAATTGCAACTGCATCCAGATCTGTCTCTGCCATGGTGATGATTTACAGGTCAATGATTTTTTTTAACTGGACTTTGAGCCTTCATGTATTTGACTATACAAGATTGTACACTTCACCTTTCTCTTGATTTACATTTGTTTCTTACTTCTTTTCCATTAATCATTTCATTACCTAACCTTTCTTTGCTTTTGACTTTTTTTCTGCTAAATATTATTGCATAATTGGTTTTTATCCCTTCAGAGATAAAGACATAAGACATGCCATACTGGGTCAGACCAAGGGTCCATCAAACCCAGCATCCTGTTTCTAACAGTGGCCAATCCAAGTCACAAGTATCTGGCAAGTACCCAAATATTAAATAGCTACTGTTCATTATTGATTAATATTAGTTTATGGATTTCTCCTCTAGGAACTTATCCAAACCTTTTTTTTTATCTCAGTTACACTAACTGCCATAACCACACTCTCTGGCAATGAATTCCAGAGCTTAATTATGCATTGAGTGAAACACCTTTTTTCTCTGATTTGTTTTATATGAGCTAATGGCTAACTTCATGGATTCCTCCCTTTTCCTTTGATTGAGTAAATAACCAATTTACATTTACCTGTTTATGTCCTTTCTTGATTTTGTAGACTTCTATCATATTCCCCCTCAGCCATCTCTTCTCCTAGCTGAACAGCCCTAACTTACTTAGCCTTTCCTCATAGCGGAGCTGTTCCATCCCCTTTAGCATTTTGGTTGCCCTTCTCAGTACCTTCTCCAGTGGAACTATATCTTTTTTGAGATGCGGCAACCAGAATTGCACACTGTATTCAAGGTGAGGTCTCACCATGGAGCGGCACAGAGGCATTATGACATCCACCATTTTATTCACCATTCCCTTTGCTTTTTTGACTGCCATAGCCCATTGAACTGACAATTTCAATGTTTTACCCACTATGATGCCTAGATCTCTTTCCTGGGTGGTAGCTCCTAATATGGAGCCTAACATCATGTAACTATAGCAAGGGTTATTTTTCCCTATGTGCATCACCTTGCACTTGTCCACATTAAATTGAATCTACCATTTGGATGATCAATCTTCCAGCCTCACAAGGTCCTCCTGCAGTTTATCACAATCTGCTTGAGATTTAACTACTCTGCACAATTTTGTGTCATCTGCAAATTTGATCATTTCACTTGTTATACCCCTTTCCAGATCATTTATAAATATATTAATAAACACCGGTTCAAGTACAGATCCCTGAGGCACGCCACTATTTACCTTTTTCCTCTGTGAAAACAGACCATTTAATCCTACTCTCTGTTTCTTATCTTTTAACTTTTTTGTAATCCAGAAAAGGACATCATCTCCTATCCCATGACTTTTTAGTTTTCTTAGAAACCTCTCATGAGGGACTTTGTCAAACGCCTTCTGAAAATCTAAACACACCACATCTACTGGTCCACCTTTGTCCACATGTTTATTCACCCCTTCAGAAAATGTAGGAGATTTGTGAGGCAAGACTTCTCTTGGGTAAATCCATGCTGACTGTGTCTCATTAAACTATGTCTATCTAAATGTTCTGTGATTTTATTCTTTATAGCAATTTCCTCAATTTTTCTTGGATGCCCTTAGCTAGAATTGTGCAGAAAGAATTTCAATAGGGATGTGCATTCATTTGAAACAAATGTATGAATGAGGCCATTTTTGTTTTGTTTTGTTTTTGCACACAAAAAATGTAAAAAGCCTCAAAATTTTTATTTCATTTGTTTTTAGCAAATAGTGCACACTATTTGCCGAAAACAAATTTACATAAAAAAAGAGATTAAAAATGCCTGAAAAAAAAACTAAATAAAAAAAGCCCTGAAAACAAATTAATGAAATGACCAAAATGTTTTTTGCATACATCCCTAAAATTCAAGCATGACCAGCTAAGATGGTAGAAAAAACTGAAATGATTTAAACAGCTAGGTAATGGGAATCTTAAAATATTCTCAACTAAAAAAATAAATAAAAACAAGATGGAGATTCAATTGCTGACATAGGGAGTCTAAAAAAAAAGAAATGACTAAAATGGTCAGTTTGACTAAATCTAACACAATTAAACCATTAGAGGCAACTTTTTAGATGCAGAATCCATAGATCTTATTGATCACCCAAATCAGCTTTTCCTGCTCCAGCCCTATAAAGGGCTGGAGCAGGAAAGACTCCTGCTCCAGGAGTCTTTATAGGGCTGGAGACTTCCTGCTCCAGCCCTATAAAGGGCTGGAGTCATAGGTTCTGGAAATTTCTAGGCATTTTTAGACCTAGAAAAATATATATATATCACTTTGGGGATTTTATTATTTGAATTGCTGCATTTTCATATCATCAGTCAGTTCCATATATTACTCAGTGTAAACTCAAATTTACAATGAAAGTATGTAATGGCAGACTTATCTCGGAAATTTTAACTTTTGCTTTTCAGCCGGGCAGTTTCCTCCTACTCCTTAGGAATTCTAGTTCACTCAGAATTGGGTCACACTGAGGCTGTGGTATCATTTGTTTTCATTCACAGCTGCCCAGGTGTTTCTCCATTTTTAACCACCTTTCCTCTAGCACAGCTGCTGCAGTGACACTCTATACCTGGGGCTGCAGAGCACAGCTCCCTCTGAACTCCACATGTGTGAACCCTGAACCTGATCAACTAGATGCCCATTGCATGACCACTGGGATTTCCTTCTCCTGGGGGCCTGTGAACATTGATTTTGCAAAATGCCCAGTTTTTTCCCCCACTCCCTGCTCTGATCCTGGCCAGCACTAACAGCAGAGAGACCAGGACTGGGAATCAAATTCAGATTTTCTATGTGGCAACGTGCAGCATCACCACTGACTTACTGGGCCAGCTCCAAACTTTATCTTATGCTTCAAATAAATGAGAAAAACACCATAGCACTACTTTCGATTCAACAAGCCACAGGAAGATACTGTCATAAGTCTATGTTACATAGACTTATGACAGTTAGAAACAGGGGTGTTTTAGTGTGCCCTTGGGCCTCAGCCTGACCCCAGACTGATCCAGGGCCGAACTGAGGGTTGATGGCATAACCCAGCATGGCAGAACACAGTCTTACCCTCCGCCAGGCTGGCAAGCTCCCAAGGCCAACAACAGGATGATGTTGGAATGTGAATGGTCCTCCGACCATTCCGAGCACTTTCAGACCTGCCGCTTGGAATCGCATGGAGCAGCAGGCCTGGCCTGAGGATGAGGGCAGACAGGCCTTGACACGAAGACATGACACCAAGATCAATGCTACGGTATTGCAGACGAAGACATGACACCAAGGCTGATGCGGACGGCATCAGAGACGAGGGCTGGAAGAAGACATGACACCAAGGTAGTTGAGGACATGACACCAAGGCTGATGTGAAGACATCACGGGCCAATGGTCGATGCGACGGCATTCCGGACCAGGGTCGATGCGATGACATCAGGAGCAAGACGTTGACATGACACCAAGACTGATGCAACTGCCTCCAGGACAAGATGAGGAACTTGACGAAGTCCAAACGAGACGAGAGATTGGGCGGAAGGACATTGGTACTGTCTCTCAGGGCGCCCTACTCAGCCCACCTTCACAGGCAGACCCAATGAGCTGGTCGCAGACCACCCTGTCCCACTGCGCGCCCTTCACAGCCCAAGGAGGCTGGTCACGGACCACGCTGAGAACAGGATGAGTGCAGGGAAGAATCCAGCCAAGCAGAACTTCGACGACAGAGCCATGAGTTGTCCGAGGCACCACGATGGCTGGCAGGACATAACGGCTCAGGAGCACAGGACACCAGTCCACCTGCAGGCCACTCCAACCCAGGAAAGACGTCATCCGAGGGAGCCCGGCCAAACAGGACCAGAAGGCTCAGGAGCACTGAAACAAACACCAAAAAGGGCAGGAGACCAAGGAACCTGGGACATCAGGAAGTGGAGGATCAAGACGAGACACCAGGACACCTGGACAAGGACCTCAGGCATGAAGACTTGACTTGAAATGACATGAAGACGAAACGAAGAGGAGTTCCACGAAGAAGACCTGACAGAGCTCTGGCAGGCAGGAGCCTCCAGAGTGAAGTAACTCCAATGCAAGGCCAAGACTGAAGTGACAGAGCAGCCCTTTATAGGGCTGGAGCAGGAAGTCCAATCTTAGGTGGGGCCAGCACACTTCCTGTGTCTGGCCCTTTAAATCCTTTAGAGAGGCGCGGCTGCGCGCCTAGGAGCAGCAGGAAGCTGGCTGTGCAGGACCGTGGACAGCGGCCTGCACAGCGTCGACGTCGGGAGGAAGCAGGCTGGCCTGAGAAGCAGGCCCAAAGACGGCAGCAGCTCCAGCCACTGCAGGAGGCCCAGGGGGCAGCTCTAGCCGCTACTCGAGCCCGGGGCTTGCGGCCTCCATGCTGCGAAGATGACATGGTGTTGACAGCGGCGCCCAGCCGTGAAGAAGGCAAGGCAAAGTCCGCGGCTCCTGCCATGGAGAAGGCAAGACACCAGGGCGGCCTCCGGGCCACGGGAGGAACAACAAGTCCGCGGCTCCGGCCGCATGGGAGGCCCGACTCCGGCGGCACATGCTGCGCCGGGCAGAAGCAGCAAAAAGGTGAGCAGGGCCTGCTCGCAGGGGAGCCCGTGGGTGGGGTTTCATAACAGTCTATGTGTAGGGAGGTTTTATTTTCTAACCACCTGCCCATCAGATGCCTTGTCATAAGACATGAACTATACCAGTTTTCAAAGGTAGTTTATGCACATAAGTTTGCTTTGAAAATGATCTGAAACAACTCTCACAAACTCACCCGCCCAGGGTTACATCTGCACTGCACAGTGTGTAACTTGTGTGGGTTTATCTTTGCCCATGCTTCTTTCAAATCAAGAATAAATCCCAGCTGGGCCTCTTTTGAGTAAATGCATGTACAAAATTGGGAGACTTGCATTACATGTACGCACACAAACCCTGTATAACTTTATAAGTCGCCAGTTTCATGCACACTCCCATGTTTTATGCACATAAATGGCTTTGGAAATCAGCCCCTATGGATCTACACTCCAAACCCCCTCCCCCCTAATAAAATGTAACTTGAAGTGCTCCTGTAGGACATCCCTACATGTCGACTCTCACTGCTTATGCAACCAAACCATGTCAAGTAGTCGTACAAATCTACAAAACCAAAAAGATCTTAACAGCTTTTAGTCCATCAAGAGTGTGGGTTTCGGCTCTTTTCCGACAATTATATGTTATCAGTCTTTTTTTTTTTTGAGATGCAGGGCTTCTTGTGTACAAGAATGCTACATTATGCTTGGCTTGTTCTATCAAGGTCACGGCTCCTCTATGTTATCTTGCTGCACGTAGCAGTCCATCGCTCGTTTGTAACAGCAGGAGGAATTCATTTCACATATTTTCTTCCGAAATGAAAAGCAGCAATTAATAGGTTTCAAAGAAATATGCTGCATAAATCAGAGGGCGCACAGTTTGCCTGCAAATGTATGTATTATTTTCACTTTGACAGCATAAGTTTGTTGAAGAGCACTCATGGCAAAAAAAAAAAAGCCACGCCCAGTGAAGGCCAGCGATAAGTTTGTCATCAGAAATCTTATATATTTTGATTCTGGCTGAAGTATATCATTTTAACAATGCATTACTTCTACAGCCTTACAACGTTAGGGGGTAATTATGTAACTTCCTGCCTTGGGGTAAAGTCTTGGGGCATCTTTTACCCGCAGGCTTTACGTCAATTTTCAAAGAGTAAAGATGCGTGTATTTTCCCTTTGAAAATTATCCCACCATAACTTCTTGCATGCATTTAACCTGCTAATCTATGTGCAGAGGCTTTTTCGAGGAAAAATAGGTGCAGTCTTTATAAAATGCAAAAGTATGCATGTAATCCCAAACCATATGGGAAGGCCTCTGCAAGTGAAAGTACACATGCATGGCACGCTTCGTGTTCTTTCGTCTGCATAGTAGGTGGGCAATTTTGAACCCTCACCCCCATGTCCATGGGTAAAGCACTGTGTTAATGGCTTCAAAAAGCATCCTCTTGTTTTGCTGTTACTGGAACTCATTTAAGTACAAACCGTGATTTCTAATTAAAGTGTGTGACATTAACCAGTTCAAGAGGTCATTGCTTTAAACACCCAGACTTTTCCTGTTGCTGGAGAGCAGCTGTCAGGGCAGCAGAACTTGTGCAGGCAGTGAGAATGAGAACCACCGAAGGAGGCCGCTGCACTACACATGAGAGGAAAAATGTGTGCTGAATTTCAGCGCACATTTTCTTTACACACGAGCTAAAAATAAGCCCAATAAGCTAATTATATGTTAATGCATTGGTAGTTAAAAAAAAAGGTGTGAAAACCTGATATTGTGTGCACACAAAGGCTTTTGTGTGCATAAATACAATATTTATCGGCAATAACCATGTTTTCTACACAGAAAACGTGTTCTGTGCACAAATCCTGTTTTCTGTACAGAAAACCCAACTTGTGTACAAAGCATAATTTCTGTGCACGAATCCTGTTTTCTGTGTATAAAACACAATGTGGGCCAGATTTTAGTACCTATGCGCGGGCGTAGATTTGTGTGCGCAACCCGGCGCGCACAGATCTACGCCCGATTTTATAACATGCGCGCACAGCCGCGCATGTTATAAAATCCTGGGTCAGCGCGCGCAAGGGGGTGCATACTTGTGCACCTTGCGCTCGCCGAGCCCAAGGGGAGCCCCGATGGCTTTCCCTGTTCCCTCCAAGTCTGCTCCGAAATCGGAGCGGCCTCGGAGGGAACTTTCCTTCTGCCCCCCCCCCACCTTCCCCTCCCTTCCCCTTCCTAACGCGCTCCCCAGCCCTACCTAAAACCCCCCCGGCCTTTATTTTTCAAGTTGCACCTGCCTCTGGGCAGGCATAGGTTGTGCGCGCCGGCCGAGTGCCAGCACACGATCCCCCGGCCTAGAGGCCCTATGGAGGCCTCTGGCCATGCCCCCGCCCCAGACCACCCATGCCCCGCCCCTTTTTCAAGCCCCGGGACATATGCAAAATAGGCTCGGCACGCATGACCTCCCTATGCGTGTAAATCCAGCTGGGCTTTTAAAATCTGCCCCTATATGTGCAGAAAACACGCTTTCTGATCGATTTTAAAAACCCTACGTAAGCCGAACTCAAGGGATATGCGCATGACTCAGCCTGGCGCAACATGTAGATTTTTAAAAGTGCGCAAGTACGTGCTTATCTCCCGGTATGTGCACAAATCATAAAGTTAAAAAAGGGGCGGGGCATGGGCGACCGATCTGTTACATGAAGTCTGCACGAAAGTATTTACGTACACAAGCACGCGCTGGGGTCCCCTACCATGTAACTTTACTTCTGCTATGGATGGCGTGCAAGTATTAAAATAAAAAAAACTAGGCTAGTCAGTGGGGTTTTAATGGTCTGGGCTAATAGGGTTAATAGGGAGACAAATTAGCTAGGGGTTTAGGAAGTCCTCTCCTTTACTGGGATGAACTCGGGATGAACTGAGGTAAATGAGTCAGCGCATGTATCTCCTAAAATCCTACCCCACTTATGTGATCGAGGCGGCATTTGTGCACACATGCACATGTCAATATAAATCATGCTCACATGTATGCACGTATAGCCGATTTTATAACAGGCGCATGTATATGCGTATATACGCATGTATGTTATAAAGCCGCTGTGTCCATGTGAGCGAGCTGGCAAACGCTCGCACATGTGCCTGTGCGCTGGTCTTAAAATTTACTTCTTTGTGTACAGACTGGATGTACGGATTCCCTGCATTACAAACTCCAGGTTCAGCCCCATAGACTAATGCTAGCCCCAGAAACGTTACTCCTTTTCTGACCATGAGTTAGATTTTGAGCATTAAAAAATATGGGCTAAGCCAGCACACCTCTCTGCATTGTGTATGTGTGTGCTTGGGTGGGGGAGAATAGCTAATGCTATCATTAGCATGGGATTCGCATGGCGGGGCACTAATTTGTGCACACACGCTACTGTATGGTTGAGCTTTTGGGCACAAAACTCTTTCTTAAATCAGGATTAAAGTTCTAAGAACAAAACATTGTTAGCATTACTACTTTCTAGCAGAGGCACCCAGTCCAGCAAACCCAGGGTCCCTTATTTTCAGTTTAAACCAATTTTTACCCATAAATTCCTGGATTTTTTCAACGGTGACAATTGTTTTAAACTAATATTCACACTAATTTTAGCCACTGTTGATAGCCAGTGTGAACCAAAACGCTTTCAAGTTCCAACCCCCACAGAAATAAACTCTGATATTTACCTGGAAAAAGAATGCGTCTTTTTTTCAAACTGATTTTCTCCTGTTTTTCTTGTTGTCGTCAGAATAAACCCTGATAAATTCCCGGGAAAAATAACGAACAATAAAAACATGAAAATGAAGATCCCTAAGCATACCTTATTACACTTGGCACAAAGAAAATTGATAACGTTTAGAATACAAACTATAGGATCCAAATTAAAATTCAAGTTAACTGCTCACTGTTTCAAGTAAGGTCCTTCTTTTCTTATTTCCAATGAACTTTAATTGACTTTGAATTCCAACAAATCCATTGCCAAACTCTACATCTTGGTGGTAATTTTGTTACATCTTGCATAAATTAGGTGGCAAATATGCACCCAAGTTCCACCAGTTTTCAGACTGGCCTTAGGCATACAAGTCTGCTTGGAAAATTATCCCACCAAATCTACCTGCACACACATCTGCTCAAATGTGCACAGAAGTTATTTATTTATTTTTTTTTAGAAAATTTACACACTTAAGAGGTAGATTTTAAAAGCCTGGCGCGTGCATCAATGAAGGGATGTACGCATACGTTGGGATTGCGTGCGCCGAACGAATTTTAAAAGCCGCCCGGATGTACACGTACCTCCCGCTGCACGCACATCTCACTTGATTTTAAAAAAGGACATGGTCTGGGTGAGGCGTAGGCGTTTCGGGGCATAGCCAAGAGATGTGTGCGTAAATACTTACATGCCCTGGCGTGAACCCAGGTCCTCTGCCAAGTAACTTTACATCTGCTATGGAGGGGGTATAACTGTAAAAAACAAAACAAAAAAAAAAAACCCCAGCCATTTCGGAAGGTTTTAAAGGGCCTGGGGTAACTGGGGGTGTGCAGGCTATTAAATCAGGGGGGTTTGGAGGACTGGCTCAACACTGGGCGAACTGGTGAACGAATTGGTGAAACTGGTCATGGCGAGGATGCGGCCGGTTTTAAAATACCGTGACTTAAGTGGTAGAAATCTGATTTGCGCGTGCAAGTTTTAAAATGGCCACATGTCTAGGCGCATGCCGGCATTCACGCGCCAAAATGCGTCTATGCGCCATTTTGAAAGTTACCATCCCTGAAGGTAGTTTTCAAAGGAGTTACGCGTGTAAACGTAATATACTTTTGCAGCAACTTTCAAAAGCCCATGGTAACTTTAAAATAAGCATGTGCGTACCCATATACATGCATAGTGGGTGTGAGCACACATGCACTAGAATATCGTTCACCTAAGTGTGCATGCATTATATAAAATATGCCTAGCATATGTATGTCTGCTCCTAATTTTAAGCAGTTAACACGAGGAAATGTTATTCACGTATTTTCCTTAAGGATTTGTTGGCTTTACATGTTCAAGTGAGCACATTTTATAACATGCGCATGAAGGGAATTCCCAGTTTTACCAATTAATCCACCAATCTGCCCAGTCTATCTCTAGGTCATCAAGACCCCCCTGGTTCTTCAGCCTGCACTCCCCCCAGTTTATGCAGGTTTTGGCTGTACAGAGCTTTATTCTGACTTACATGTGATAAGGAGCAGAAGCAAACATGCACTGGTAACAGGTGGATTTAGGGTAGGTCAGGGGAGTTCCAGGATGGGTCCAACAGCATAAATGTTGGACCCGCCCCGGACTGCCCCTGACCTGCCCCAAATCCGATAAGTTATTCATACCCTGGTACTTACACGCATATATGCGAGGTTTATAAAATAGCAGAAGCGGGAATAAGCACTACTTGCGCGTGCATCTGCTATTTTATGCGTGCGTATCTCTTTTAAAATGCACCTTAAAAAGTGCACTCTCACGTGTAAAACCTATTGAGAATTCAATGGCATATATTGTAGCAATTTTCAAAATCCAGTTTTAAGTGCATTAACTCTTTTGAAAATGACCTCCGTGCTTTTTAAAATCCAAGAATATATGCATCCAAACCTGGCTCCAACCCAGCCCCTGGGAATGCCTCCTATCAATTTGGGTACATTTGCATGTGCATAAGTTTGCCAGCATATTGCATGGGCAGTTTTATAAAAGGCAATTTCAGCATGTCAAACACTGTTTTAGCTGCAGAATTCCCTTTGAAAATTACCCTTTTTGAGGGTAATTTTAAAACAGCCTGGTTTTCACCTTGTTGCTCTAACCACTAGGCTACCCCTCCACTGTGGTTCTAGTGGAAGTTCTATTGGATCCTGTTGAAACAATTAATTAAACCACGGTAAAAATAAATCACTCTATCTGCCATCTTCTGGTTAATAAAGTTACAGTAAACCCCTCAAAAGATTTAGTAAATGAGGGCAGAAAAGACCCACCCGGTAAGGCACTGAGGGTTATCCTTGAAACAGACTTCTCTCCAGATCTTATAGCCAGCAGGAATACTGGTGCTACCCAGGCATACTATTTGGGGAGGGGAGTTATGTAAACTGGGAGAATGGGAGCTAAATTAAAAGACAGCAATGGCTGACCCAAGTGACAAAATTCATGTCTGCCATGAGTAGGCCAGTCCTTGTTATAATAAGGATATAAAGCCTGCAGTGTTTTGTTTCTTTACAACATTCCCACTCTAGAAAAAAAAAAAAAATGTGGTTGTTGTGGAATTCCCTGGGAGCCAAGAAAGTGAACTGCGGGCCTGTTTCTCTCGGCTGTGCCCATCACCACTAATTGGGTGCCACTTCAAAGCCGGACGAGAGTAGAAAGCAGGGGAAGAAGACAAGGAAGAGCAAAGCCCCACCCAGCCATTTTATTGGCTCTTGGATAATTCCACAGCAATTCTTTTCCTAAAATGGAACTGGGTTAGGCTCCCTGCTCTTACTCTAGGGAGGGTTCTCCTCCTACTTATGGCAAATTTGAATTGTTCTAGGATTAGGAAGCCTGGCAGCTTCCAGACCTTTTGTGTGAGACAAACAATTCAAACAAGTTGCCACATAATAAATGTGAAGTTTCTTTTCCCCCTTGCTTCTCCTGACATACAGCTTTTTTTTTTTTTTTAGCTTGCATGATGTGCTGTGAGACCTGGCCTTCAAAAAATCAGTTTTGTGAGTTTTATATGAATGCCTATGATGATGAATGTGTGACTACTCTTTTCTAAGCAAAATGTCTAATAAAATTAGCTCATATTTGCGTTTCCCAGGACTGCCTTGAGACTAAGGCAAATGTGTCAGATGTGTATTTCTGGGCTACATGTTAGCAATTAACTAACTTAAAAAAAAACCTCTTCCACATGCATCATTTTTCAGGCTTTTGCTTATGGAAGAGAAAAGATTGAATAGTTCATGTATTTTTACTAATTTTTTAAATATGTTTCTAAACTAAAGCTGGAAGGTAGAAGTAGTTGATGACACACAAGTTTTTTTCTTAACAGAAAATGACTTGCACAGTTAGGTTTTTATTATCCTAGTGACTGCCATGAATATTAAACTTCCAATCTGTGGTCACTGAATTGTCTGTGTTTTAGAAAGTTATTGCTGAAGGCTAACAAATCCCTTGCCCTTCTGATATGAAAACTGCTAACTCTAACATTGTTAAACATTCTGTGGCCTCAATTCTTCAATAATGCCTTGGCACTTTGGTCTGCAGCACTTTTGCTACAAAGACTTTGTACTTGCTGTGAATTGGACTCCAGGTTCCTCGGCACTCCCTCCGATGGAACGACTCACGTTCGCTGTTTCACCTCCGCTCTCCACCAATATCGCAGAAGCACTCCTGGGTTGCTGTACCTCCCAGTGTTCCAAGTCTTGCAGCGTCTCCCCCGCTGTTCCTCCTTCTGCTCCGTGTCTAGGAGTGGAAGTGAAATCACTTCCTAGTCCTTCCTCAAAGCTTTCCCCGCTCTCTCTCTCTGCGCTGGTAGCCTCCTTAGCTCGGGGCCCAGCGATACCTCCTCTGCCGGGTCAAGTGGTTTTCTCACTCCACTTGGCACATCAGGATCCTCGGATGCCAGAGTTTTACCAGCCAGGGACCCAAATTTCATGATTTCTAATTGCGTCGGTATGGGCAAAGTCTCAGAGGGATATACCCTCACTTTGCCCTTCCTTTTGGCAGGCATAACAATTAAATTTGAGGAAAATTTTGCAGAAATGTTCACGAAGATCTTACAAGCATCCTGCTTATGCCGCCATCTTGGTCACGCCTCGCTGCCTGATTCTACCAAATTTCTAACTTCCCTCAGGGGGTGCTTTTGAACTAAACCATAACTATGGCTAGAAATTCCCTTCAACAATATTCTCCTTTTTAGTACAACATTAATGTTCATTAGAATAATATTTTCTAATTACATTTATAACTCTTAAACAGCTATCATATTCTTATTGTATTTTATTATTTTATTGCTATATTACTATTATGCTGGGGCTACCTTACAAGTTATTGAGTGTAATGAGGGCCGAAGGGTGGGGTGGGGAGCAGTAGGGCAGGTGCAGCTGGTCTTCAACAGAGCAATCAAATCTCCACCACTTGCTGCAGGCATTTCAGTATCCAGCAGGCTTAAGCGCCATCATTTTTAGCGCCCAAGGATCCCCTTCAATCATGGATCCTTCAACCCAACAGGTACAGGGCATTTTCCCAGCTAGCAGACTACCTCAGTCACAAATGCAGGCCATAAAGTATAAATAGTGAGGTGCAGACAAAAAACTGGACTGGAAACCACTAAAACCCAAGCTCATATGCAGCGCAATAAATCAGAAACAGAAATATCACCATTCCTCATAAAACAAAGTCAAGAAATATAAATCAATCATAACAGTGAGGAAACCATATTAATAAAAAGCAAATTTCAAAACAGATGACAAATAGAACACCCACCTAATAATTAAGAAGAATATGGATTTAAAAAAACCCTATAAACTTTAAACATTTCCCCACAATCAATCAAATATTTCAAAACAGCAGACATATCAAACACCCAATAATTAAAATTAATAAGGATAAAAAAAATTCTCCCCCTCTCCATACCTGGAAACTTTCCCTTTCCAGTCACCCTGAGATTGTAGACTTGGATTAGTATGGGGAACGAGAGGAAGGTACACACAAACATCCTCCTTTCTCTCTCATATACACACACTCATGTGCCCTTCTACCCTCTCTTCTTCTCACTCCCCTCTTCTACTTCATCCCTCCCTTTTCCCTTCACTCTCACTCACCATCAGTCATTCACCCTCCTTCCCTCATTCACTCAACCTGCTCACTCTCTTCCCTTCCATCTGTCACTCACCCCCTCACTTCCTCTCACCCTTTCCCCTTACTTCATTACTTTCCCTCTTAGTCACTCAAACCTTATTCCCACTCACCCGTCAGTCACTCCCTCCCATTCACTCCCTTCATTTCCCTCCCCTCCTTTCCCATTCTTCCCCTTCAATCTCAGTCATTCACTCTTACTCCCATTCACTCTTACTCCCATTCACTCCCCTCTGACACTCACCCTCCCACTCAATCCCTTTCCTTCTCAGTCACTCACTCCCTAACTCCCACTCACCCTCTTGTTTCTCATTCTTACCCCATCTCACTCAGTCACTAGCCCCTCTCTCCCACCCATCCACTCAATCATTCCCTTCCCTGACACTTACCACCTCCCTCTCAGTCACGTACTCTCTCCTTCCCACTCATTTATGCCCCTTTCATTTCACTCACTCCCTATCCCCACCATCTTTCCTTCCTTCCCTATCTATGCCTACCCACACCTCCCTGTCTCTTCCCTTACTCCCCTCTCCTCATTGGCAGAGGATAGGAAACCTACCAGCACGTTGACATCAAGACCTTTCCTCGCTAGTAGGGATGGGAAACCCGCCAACATGATGACAATGGGGCCTCTCCTTGCTGGCGGGGAGTGGAAACCCTGCCAGTGATGATGCACCGGGTCTCTCCTTACTGGTGGGGAGTGATAACTCCTCCAGCACTGACACACTGGGTCTGTCCTCATACACCAACAACTGGCCTCTCATTGCTGGCAGGGAGTGGAAACCCCACCAGCGCTGAGGCAGCAGGTCTCTCCTTGCTGGCAGGGGGTGGAAACCCTGCCAGCACGCTGACAAGCTTTCCGACAAGTCGGCCTCTCCTTGCTGGCGGGGAGTGGAAACTCCGCCTGTGCTCATGCACCAGGCCACTCCTCACTGGCAGGGGTGGGGAACCCCACCAGCACTGACGAACACGGCCTCTCCTTGCATTAAAATGCACCGATGTTTCGACCTCCCTGTTCAAGCGTCGAGAGTAATCAAGAGCGATAACTTGGCTTTTGATGCTGTCGGGCAGGCAGGTTGGCGTATTGGTGGGCCGCACATAATGGAGAGTGTCCAAATGATAGGCGGGGTGGATTAAAAACCTTTAAGGGCTGGATTTTGCTCGCAGGCCGTAGTTTGCTCATCACTGTCATACTGTCTTCTTTCATTAAAGCTATAGGACCACTATGCCACTAATAAGTTACAGCACTCCCACATGGACATTTTGCCACATTTACAGTCTATCACATCACATTTACACACAGCAGCTTTGGGAAAACTGTCAACTTTCTCTTACACACACACACACACACACACACTTACTTTCACATTTAGTACTCTTTAGTAAGCTGCTGGGTTATACATAGAATTGAGTCCTATAGTACTAAAAAAACCAGAACAATTGAAGCTTGCCAGTTTACCTTAAAAGCTGTCTATGTAAAACATATATTACAATAATCAAAAATCAAAGAAGCAGAACACCTCTCTATTATAATCAAAACTGACAAAGAGAGGGAAAAGGACCAGAGTCCAATATCTAAATCTCAAACCCACTCAATGGCAAATGACAATATCATAAAAAATTTTTGCTTTGAAATTTACATCTGCAGCCTCTCGCCTCGCAATGGGCCGCAAGCTTTAATCAGCTTGTAAAGCAGAATGTATTATCTTTAATCATTTATTGTCATATTGCACATCTCAATTCAAAACTTTATTCAAACAAATTACTTTGCCACTAATCTAACCTCATTTAAACCACCCTAAAAAAGGTATACCCATGTGAAAAATTTGTACTTATCACTTCTCACTGTAGGTTAAAAAATTTAACCGTAAATCTTATAGAGAGGAATACTTAGCCAATTCATCGTGAAATATAAATCAAATTGTTCCCGACATGAATCACGTTTCGATTGTAAAAACAATCTTCCTCAGGGGATTATTTCGCGATGTTTATTACTTGAAGCGGCCAATATTCTTCAGTATCCCGGACAAACAATGTCTCACCAAGGCGCCTTGGCGCCATTTTTGAAAGTGCTTGGTGAGACATTATTTGTCCGGGATACTGAAGAATATTGGCCGCTTCAAGTAATAAACATCGCGAAATAATCCCCTGAGGAAGATTGTTTTTACAATCGAAACGTGATTCATGTCGGGAACAATTTAATTTATATTTCACGATGAATTGGCTAAGTATTCCTCTCTATAAGATTTACGGTTAAATTTTTTAACCTACAGTGAGAAGTGATAAGTACAAATTTTTCACATGGGTATACCTTTTTTAGGGTGGTTTAAATGAGGTTAGATTAGTGGCAAAGTAATTTGTTTGAATAAAGTTTTGAATTGAGATGTGCAATATGACAATAAATGATTAAAGATAATACATTCTGCTTTACAAGCTGATTAAAGCTTGCGGCCCATTGCGAGGCAAGAGGCTGCAGATGTAAATTTCAAAGCAAAAATTTTTTATGATATTGTCATTTGCCATTGAGTGGGTTTGAGATTTAGATATTGGACTCTGATCCTTTTCCCTCTCTTTGTCAGTTTTGAAACATATATTACAGCCAGAAGAATTATGCTTTGATCAGTTTCTCAATTACGCTAAGTTAAAGAAATAACCTTGCATGTTTCAGGTTTTTTATTTTTGCTGTGACTAGATGTGTTTTCCATGCATGCCAACATGACATTTATCAAGTGCAATTTATAGGACATGGGAATAAAACATGGTTACAATCAGGATGCATAAGCAGAGTGTGAAATTTCCTGGTTGATTTGAAATGAAACAGTGATATTTATTAACACAAAGACACTTTGAGCCTAATCTTCAAAAGCCCTAGGCTCTATCTAGATGTTTGAATTTAAAAATGTACCTGGGCTCAGCACCTATTTTTAGGAACCTTAAATCACAAGGTACCTACATTCAGGTGCCTTGGAAAGGAGGCGTGGTCAGGGGCAAGGGCACAAATGTTGGCGCTCAGTACTGATTTCTAGTGCTGAACATCTTAATAAGGTGCCTAAACTTATTCAATAGCTCACCTAAGTTTAGATGCCTCAAAGTCCATTTAGGTACCTATATTCATTACACTGTGTAAGGTGACTTAAACAGTTGAATATAGGTTCTTAAATAAGGCTTTTTATTAAGGTGCCTTAAATCAGCCATGCTGAGCCCTCTTTGTAAAGCGAGTGAGATGGAGATGGATTAGAGTTCAGGAATTATTGATTGAATCATATTTATGAGTCACTTTATTTCTATAAGATCTCTAAGCAATGTGCAACAAACATAGATAAATATAAAATAAAGACAAAAACACATAACATACTACTGAATGTAATAAAACCCACATAAAAATTAAACAACACAGCAAGACATAAAACATAAAAAATACAAAAAGATACATAAAAGAGAACCACAGCTTAGGGCAGCTTAAAACTCTACTTTAGCCCTAATTCCCAAGGCCCTTTGCCAATACTATGGTCTTAACCTAACCATTCTCTACCAGCCATGTATCATAGTTCGATATATATATACCCTGGTTTGTTTCAACAGTTTCATGATCCTAGTTCTGTATTCCTCTGTTTTATGTAATTGCACTATTTGAGGCACTGTTATTGTTATTATGTAAACCGTTTTGATTTGTAACCTGTTACAAGAAATTCGGTATATAAAACTGTTAAATAAAATAATAAATAAATAAAACAATGCACAATGGAGAATGTCATAATGCCTCTGTATTGCTCCATGGTGAGATCACTTGGAGCAATACAGTTCTGGTCACCACATCTCAAAAAAGATATAGTTGCAGGGGCAGTTCTATAATGAGGCAGGGTGAGGCGGCTGCTTCAGGTGGCAGAATTTTGAGACGGCAAAAGATTCCCCTCTCAGAACACCACTGTGGCATCCGCCTCACTCTGCCTGCCCCTGCCGCGGCTACCGAGTCAGGCCAGCGGCAGCAGAAAAGAGGAGGGTCACTGCCAGGGGCCGCTGCTGCTGGAGGCCAGGCCGGTGGCGGCTGCTGAAGGGAGCGGGACACCACTGCTGCTGGAGGCCAGGCTGGTGGCGTGGAGAAGGGATACTGACACTGCTGGAGGCCAGGCCAGTGCGCTGGTGGCAGCTGAAGGGAGGAGGGGCAGGGGTGGAGCGAGAGTGGGTGGGGAAAGGGGGGGCGCCTTCTCATCTTATCACCTCAGGCGGCAGATTGCCTTGAGCCACTCCTGTATAGTTACATTGGAAAAGGTACAGAGAAGGGCGACCAAAATGATAAAGGGGATGGAATGACTCCCCTTTGAGGAAAGGCTAAAGAGGATAGGGCTGAGAGGGGATATAAATAGAGGTCTATAATTTCATGAGAGGACTAGAATGGGTAAATGTGAATAGGTTATTTACTCTTTCAGATAATAGGACTAGAAGGCACTCCATGAAGTTAGCAAGTAGCTTATTTAAAACAAATTGAAGAAAATTCTTTTTCGCTCAATGCACAATTAAGCTTTGGAATTCATTGTTGGAGGATGTGGTTAGGGCAGTTAGTGTAGCTGAGTTTAAAAAAGGTTTGGATAAGTTTCTGGAGGAGAAGTCCATAAACTGCTATTAATCAAACTGATATAGGGAATAACCACTGCTATTACTGGCACTAGTAGCTTGGAATCTAATTAATGTTTGGGTACTTGCCAGGTACTTGTAATCTGGTTGGAAACAAGATGCTGGACTTGATGGACCCTTGTTCTGACCCAGTAGGGCAACTTCTTATGTTCTTATGCACATCACAGATATTTGATCAATTACTAAGACTGTTCAATTGCCTACCATTAAATGAAATGCAGCTTGTATGTCCCTAAAATAGAGGTATTCTATCCCAGACATCTTCCTTTTAAGTATTAAGTGCTGCATCTGTTTAAAACCCCAAATAATACCTTCTGATTGGACATGTTTCAGTAACATTAATTGTGTATCTGATTCAAACAGAGGTTACAATTATTAGCGTCACCAGGAATTTTAGACATTTAAACACAGTCTTCATTTCTGCAGAGCAAACCACATCAGTATGAATTATTTCCCTTTATCGAAATGCCTCCAAACCCAGATTGAAAACCAAATCTGTCATTCTGTTGTTGGTGGTCCCTCCAAGAAGTAGCTCTCCAAAAGCCACATCCTTGATCCTTATATATTCTGGTTACAGGCTGTGTAGACCCCCAGGAATTTCACTGCTGCCTCTGAGAAAGGTCAAAAATAAGCCTGCCTTTAACAGCAAAGTCCAGAGCTGCTCATTCGATTCAGCAGGAATCAATGAATGAAAAGGTACAGCGCTGTGTCCTTTCTGCAAACATATTGGTTATGAAAGTTTCACCTTGTGGGGGACCAGCCAGGTTTCCAGTGATTGTTAGCCGAGTGTGTTTTTAAAAGTTCGGTAGATGTCAGCTTACTATCCCTTAAAGAAAACAATTCAAAGTTATTAAGATCAGATTAAGCTAGGTCCTGTCTTGATAGTATACAGTGTTGCCCTAGGGCTATAGTAGGGATGTGAATCGGGTGCCCGATCGTTCCCACTTTTGGGATCGTCTGGCCGCGGGAAAAAATCGTTTTCCCGCATTTCCCCGGTTTTTTTTAAGTGAAAAATTGTTTTTTGGGTTAGTGCGCGCACTAACAAAAATAGCAAAAAATAACAAAAAGTAACAAAAATAAATGGTTTTTTATTAGTGTGCCCTAACATGAGTTAGCGTGCACTAACCCGAAAAAACGATTTTTACGAAAAATCGGGAGTAAAATTGATCGTTTCTTTCTTTTAACAGATTTCTAACGAATTTAGAAATATCGTACGATATTTCAATTCGTTAGAAAAACGATTCACATCCCTAGGCTTCAGTGCTGTGAGCTGAAGGTGAGGCACAAGCTGCTCAACCTGGAGCACAGCCTATAGTTATGCTGTCAATTTCCTTTCGGGCCTAATGCTTATTGACAAGTGTCTACCTGTAATGTGATAATGGGCTGAAATCTTCTGTAAAATTAATAGGCTTCAGAAAATCCACTGATCTCATGAATGAAAATACTCTGTGTTTGTTTCCCAGATGGATCTGATGGTTATATACAGGACACGCACACATTCAGTAAGCTGGCGAGCAGATAAGTTATCTGGCTAAAACTAGCCGGATATAACTTATCCCAAATATTCAGTGGGAAAAATGTCCCACGGAATATCCACAATAAAAATTATATGGCTAACTTTAGCCAGATAACTTTTAAACCTAACTGGCTAGATTTTAATACAGTCAATTAAATTAAAAGTTATCCAGCCACATGTGGCCGGATAACGTTAAGCTTAACTGGCTATATTCAAAAGAATATAGCTGGTAAAGTGGCTGTACAGCCTAAAAAAGAAAAAAGTCATGATTGGGTTTGCGGCTTGATTCCTCGATCCCTAACTGAAATGTAAAAAAATCTTCCCTGCCGGACTGAGCCCTCCCCCCCCCCCAGCCCCCAAACCCCTCCAGGTCTATTTTAAAAATAAATGCCTGCCCAGTCAGCTCTGGTCTCACCTCCTCACTCTTCCCCCCGACGTTCTCCCTCATTAGACAAATTGTAATATCACTGTCCCCCTCCTTCCCTCCCCTTCTTCCCCCCAACCCTATCCTTCGGTAGAGATGTGAATCGTGTCCTCGATCGTCTTAACGATCGATTTCGGCTGGGAGGGGGAGGGAATCGTATTGTTGCCATTTGGGGGGGTAAAATATCGTGATATATCGTTAAAATCGTTAAAACCCGCTAAAACCCACCCCCGACCCTTTAAATTAAATCCCCCACCCTCCCGAACCCCCCCCCCAAATGACTTAAATTACCTGGTGGTCCAGCGGCGGTCCGGAACGGCAGCGGTCCGGAACGGGCTCCTGCTACTGAATCTTGTTGTCTTCGGCCGGCGCCATTTTCCAAAATGGCGCCGAAAAATGGCGGCGGCCATAGACCAACAGGATTCGACGGCAGGAGGTCCTTCCGGACCCCCGCTGGACTTTTGGCAAGTCTTGTGGGGGTCAGGAGGCCCCCCCCCAAGCTGGCCAAAAGTTCCTGGAGGTCCAGCGGGGGTCAGGGAGCGATTTCCCGCCGCGAATCGTTTTCCGTACGGAAAATGGCGCCGGCAGGAGATCGACTGCAGGAGGTCGTTCAGCGAGGGTTCCGGCGCCTCGCTGAACGACCTCCTGCAGTCGATCTCCTGCCGGCGCCATTTTCCGTACGGAAAACGATTCGCGGCGGGAAATCGCTCCCTGACCCCCGCTGGACCTCCAGGAACTTTTGGCCAGCTTGGGGGGGGGCCTCCTGACCCCCACAAGACTTGCCAAAAGTCCAGCGGGGGTCCGGAAGGACCTCCTGCCGTCGAATCCTGTTGGTCTATGGCTGCCGCCATTTTTCGGCGCCATTTTGGAAAATGGCGCCGGCCGAAGACAACAAGATTCAGTAGCAGGAGCCCGTTCCGGACCGCTGCCGTTCCGGACCCCCAGGTAATTTAAGTCATTTGGGGGGGGGGGGGGGGGTTCGGGAGGGTGGGGGATTGAAGGAGGTAGGATTTGGCAAGGAAATGTTTAAGTTATTTGGGGGGGGGTTTGGGAGGGTGGGGGATTTAATTTAAAGGGTCGGGGGTGGGTTTTAGCGGGTTTTAGTGTGCCGGCTCGCGATTCTAACGATTTATAACGATAAATCGTTAGAATCTCTATTGTATTGTGTTCCATAACGGTTTAAGACGATATTAAAATTATCGGACGATAATTTTAATCGTCCTAAAACGATTCACATCCCTATCCTTTGGACCCATTCAGTACCTTAGCATAGGCTGACCTGGCTCCGAGATCAAAGTATGAGATACTGCAGTCCCTGCATCATCCAACACTGCTCTGGCAGAAACATTGGAATTGTAACTTAAGCAGATACAGATGAAAATTTGCTAACTCAGCCCCGTGACACAAAGTTCCCGGAGCACCTCTTTTTAATTTGGTTGTATTTTATCTGGAGAATGACTTATCTGGCTAAAATCTAGTCAGATAAGTGTCCCAGTTTTCAAACAGTTGGTGTTTAGCCGGATAACTTGTGAGTTTCCAGCTAAATACCTTTGAATATTGAGCCCACCGTGCTTGTCAAGAAGGCCTCCTCAGTGCAAGTCCAGATCTCTCCATGAAGCTTGGTGAACTTAGGCGAATTGCTTTACCTTCCCGAGTTTCAGTTTTTCCATGTGTAATTGGGAATTAACAAGGACAGCATCATTCCTCCTTTTCTCTATTCTTGGCAAGTCTTCAGGGAGATCAGAAACCAAAGCTGGCAGCCGAACTTTCAACACCAGGGGTGGCTATATGCCTGTTTCTGGAGCATGGGAATTGTCTCAGGATGGTGATGTCTTCTTTGGATGAAATTTTGTTATAAGGAAATATTATAATGATTTTCATAATCGTCATTGGACTCTTAACTCACTAAAAAACCCTTAGCCCCGTTTTCTTAACCTTGAAGTATTTCCTTTCAGACAAATTGAGATGGAAACTGAAACAGCTGCTACAAACGAGGAATCTTGTCCAAGTTTGTCTTTTAGGAAACAGAAGGGAAGTGCAAGCCTTTGAGAGACAGGTCAATTGCTGTGAGGGGTTGTAAAGAAAATCAGGCAACAAACCCAAGTGTTTTGGCACCTCAGTTTAAATTCTGAAAAGATGTTCTGCAGAACCAGTAAATAATGTATAATTAGAGACCTTTGTTTTCAGGTTTTATTTTATTTCTCCTGGAAAAATGACTTTGTTATAACACAGAGGAGAAAAATTAGTCATTTTTCCCACTGACATTTTTTTAGTTCTTATAACATTGAAATTTCCAGGAAAAATAAAATAAAAACTGAAAATGAAGGTCCCTATGTACTATCTGCCCTGTAATGGGCAGGGTATTAACTCATAATGTGGAATAGCTGGAGGCTAGTGAGGAGTCTGAACCTTTAACCCAGATGCCAGTAAATTCCTCATGAAAACATTTTTTCATCATCCTGTTAAAATTAGAACAGCAGCCTTAATTAAACATGTTAAATAATTGAGTTACCAAAACACAGAGCTTTGAGGGAATTAACAAACCCTCTGTGTTCCAATCAATCAGATTACTTGGAATCAAATAGAATATTGTTTTTTGAAAGGATAACTTCAAATATTTTGTGGGTTCAGGCTCTGATAGTATAGTAGCACAATAGATGATAAAGACCAATTAACCCATGCATTTTGTCTATTTTCTTTTGGTCTGTACTGCTATAGATTTATCCAAGCTGTCAGCTGTATAAAGCTTGACTACTTGTAGGATATTGTTCCTGATCTAAGTCCATTTTTTGTTGTATTTGTTCTCTGTCATCCTGAATAGATAATCATAATAAGATCTCATAATCTAACATCCAAACATCTATGCCCACCCACCTCCATGACTTACCACCAAGCTTTGGGATAATCTAAAACAGCTACCAAAACTAATGAGGCAGTAGCCCTAACAGTCGGCTGCCTCTATCCTCAAGGCCTTACTTGACCGTATCTGGTCGCTATCAACCTGCCAACATTGACTCGGTTGGTTTCTAGAGATTGTAGCCTGCTGGTTCCCACCCTGTTACCCTATCTCCTGCAGTGCTGCTAACTCATGCTTCTGTTATCCATGGCTTGTTTCTCTTTCTTTATCACATCTCCTCTTGTTTCTTCCCATGAGGGAGTGGAGGGTGAGCTGATTGCAATGCTGCATCCTCCTACTTGTTCCTACAAGGTCCTCTATATCTGTCCCAAGTATGCCAGAATTCTCTCAAGATTTTGGATGTCACCACCTCTGCTGATGGGCTACATCTGGAATCTTATACCCTGTGATTAGAGAAAGGCTTTCTCTGGTTCTCCTTGAACCTCCTGCCTGCAATTCAGAGTATGACCTTTTCACCTGGAATTTTCTATCGAATGGAAAATTTCACCTTCATAAGAACATAAGAACATGCCATACTGGGTCAGACCAAGGGTCCATCAAGCCCAGCATCCTGTTTCCAATAGTGGCCAATCCAGGCAATAAGAACCTGGCAAGTACCCAAAAACTAAGTGTATTCCATGTTACTGTTGCTAGTAATAGCGGTGGTTATTATCTAAGTCAACTTAATTAATAGCAGATAATGGACTTCTCATCCAAGAACTTATCCAATCATTTTTTAAACACAGCTATACTAACTGCACTAACCACATCCTCTGGCAACAAATTCCAGAGTTTAATTGTGCATTGAGTGAAAAAGAACTTTCTCCGATTAGTTTTAAATGTGCCACATGCTAACTTCATGGAGTGCCCCCTAGTCTTTCTATTATACGAAAGAGTAAAAAAATGATTCACATCTACCCGTTCTAGACATCTCATGATTTTAAACACCTCTATCATATCCCCCCTCAGCTGTCTCTTCTCCAAGCTGAAAAGTCCTAACCTCTTTAGTCTTTTCTCATAGGGGAGCTGTTCCATTCCCTTTATCATTTTGGTAGCCCTTCTCTGTTCCTTCTCCATTGCAATTATATCTTTTTTGAGATGCGGCGAGCAGAATTGTACACAATATTCAAGGTGCGGTCTCAACATGGAGCGATACAGAGGCATTATGACATTTTCCGTTTTATTCAACATTCCCTTCCTAATAATTCCCAACATTCTGTTTGCTTTTTGGACTGCCGCAGCACATTGAACCGACGATTTCAATGTGTTATCCACTATGACGACAAGATCTCTTTCTTGGGTAGTAGCACCTAATATGGAACCTAACATTGTGTAACTATAGCATGGGTTATTTTTCCCTATATGCATCACCTTGCACTTGTCCACATTAAATTTCATCTGCCATTTAGATGCTCAATTTTCCAGCCTCACAAGGTCTTCCTGCAATTTATCACAATCTGCTTGTGATTTAACTACTCTGAACAATTTTGTATCATCTGCAAATTTGATTACCTCACTCGTCGTATTTCTTTCCAGATCATTTATAAATATATTGAAAAGTAAGGGTCCCAGTTCAGATCCCTGAGGCACTCCACTGCCCACTCCCTTCCACTGAGAAAATTGTCCATGGAATCCTACTCTCTGTTTCCTGTCTTTTAGCCAGTTTGCAATCCACGAAAGGACATCGCCACCTATCCCATGACTTTTTACTTTTCCTAGAAGCCTCTCATGAGGAACTTTGTCAAATGTCTTCTGAAAATCCAAGTACACTACATCTACCGGTTCACCTTTATCCACATGTTTATTAACTCCTTCAAAAAAGTGAAGCAGATTTGTGAGGCAAGACTTGCCTTGGGTAAAGCCATGCTGACTTTGTTCCATTAAACCATGCCTTTCTATATGTTCTGTGATTTTGATGTTTAGAACACTTTCCACTATTTTTCCTGGCACTGATGTCAGGCTAACCGGTCTGTAATTTCCCGGATCTCCCCTGGAGCCCTTTTTAAATATGGGGGTTACATTAGCTATCCTCCAGTCTTCAGGTACAATGGATGATTTTAATGATAGGTTACAAATTTTTACTAATAGGTCTGAAATTTCATTTTTTAGTTCCTTCAGAACTCTGGGGTGTATACCATCCGGTCCAGGTGATTTACTACTCTTCAGTTTATCAATCAATTTACTACTCTTCAGTTTACCACATCTTCTAGGTTCACTGTGATTTGGTTCAGTCCATCTGAATCATTACCTGTGAAAACCTTCTCCAGTACGGATACCTCCCCAACATCTTCTTCAGTAAACACCGAAGAAAAGAAATAATTTAATCTTTCCACGATGGCCTTATCTTCTCTAAGTGCCCCTTTAACCCCTCGATCATCTAACGGTCCAAATGACTCCCTCATAGGCTTTCTGCTTCGGATATATTTTAAAAAGTTTTTACTGTGAGTTTTTGCCTCTAAGGCCAACTTCTTTTCAAATTCTCTCTTAGCTTGTCTTATCAATGTCTTACATTTAACTTGCCAATGTTTATGCATTTTCCTATTTTCCTCTGTTGGATCCTTCTTCCAATTTTTGAATGAAGATCTTTTGGCTAAAATAGCTTCTTTCACCTCTCCTTTTAACCATGCTGGTAATCATTTTGCCTGCTTTCCACCTTTCTTAATGTGTGGAATACATATGGATTGTGCTTCAAGGATGGTATTTTTTAACAATTACCACGCCTCTTGCACACTTTTTACTTTTGTAGCTGCTCCTTTCAGTTTTTTCTAACTATTTTTCTCATTTTATCAAAGTTTCCCTTTTGAAAGTTTAGCAAGAGAGCTGTGGATTTGCTTACTGTCCCCCTTCCAGTCGTTAATTCAAATTTGATCATATTATGATCACTATTGCAAAGCGGCACCACCACCATTACCTCTCTCACCAAACCCTGTGCTCCACTGAGAATTAGATCTAAAATTGCTCCCTCTTTCATCGGTTCCTGAACCAATTGCTCCATAAAGCTATCATTTATTCCATCCAGGAACTTTATCTCTGTAGCGTGTCCCGATGATACATTTACCCAGTCAATATTGGGATAATCAAAGTCTCCCATTATTACCGCACTACCAATTTGGTTAGCTTCCTTAATTTCTCTTAGCATTTCACTGTCAGTCTCACCATCTTGACCAGGTTGTAACCGTTAGATATGAGGCAGTAAAGAGGTCCAGACAACTGATCCGCAAAGAAAAACCTTTTATTGCCAGCAAGATGCAGCTAAGACAAAGGCTTAGAACAACTGCATGCCACTCCCCTAAAGGAGCAGAATTTTATACATTCTTTCTAGTAGGCGTAACTTACAATCAGACCATTGCATATGTCATTTGACAGACATAATATTGGACATTTTATAGCAGCATTAATTATTACAGTACAAAAATGTAATTATAAAATGGCAGTGCGTTCCACTGTATGTAGAAAATTTTGGGTCTTCCTAAAGACCCAAAATCCTGTAATACACCAGCTGGTGAAGGAATATTATATTATATTAATTCTACACAAGTCATCATAGGAGGAGCTTCCATCGCCACACTTACCTTTGATTCTTGTGAAGCAATTGATAAACATCCCAAGGCTGTTAAGTGCGGATCTTCTTCTTGGAAGGCAGAATATGCATTCAACCATAAATATCTTTGCCCATATGATCGAGGACAAAACCCTACTAGTTGGTTACCATGTGCAGGGAATACTCTACTAACTGGATGGAAACTAGTGTGTGATTACACCGGAGGAGGATATATGGGTTGCTCAGGATTGGGCAAATTCTCTCATGGCTTCATCTGGGTTCCGTACTAATTATTGTTTGTCTTTTCAGCTACCTCATAAGATGATACTTACGCCTTCTAAAGAAGTTGAAGTATCAAAGGGGGGAATGTAGGAGCTCAGATTCCTATGAACAACAGCAACTGTTGAATGTGAGAAAAACTGAAAACTTCTGATTAACAACGCCAGCATTGAAACGCACCATATTGAATGCACTAATATCTGACACGCACTGGAATGCACTACGTACTGACGTATTGACACGCAGTGGAATGCACTACCATTTTATAATTACATTTTTGTACTGTAATAATTAACGCTGCTATAAAATGTCCAATATTATGTCTGTCAAATGACATATGCAATGGTCTGATTGTAAGTTACGCCTACTAGAAAGAATGTATAAAATTCTGCTCCTTTAGGGGAGTTGCATGCAGTTGTTCTAAGCCTTTGTCTTAGCTGCATCTTCCTGGCAATAAAAGGTTTTTCTTTGCGGATCAGTTGTCTGGACCTCTTTACTGCCTCATATCTAACGGTTACATTGTGGACGGTAGTATACTCCTATCACTATAGTCTTCCCCGACACACAAGGGATTTCTACCCATAAAGATTCAATTGTGCATTTAGTCTCATGCAGGATGTTTATCTTGTTGGACTCTATGCTGTACTTTATTTTTATTTAATACATTTTATGACATACCATATTGAAAACAGCATGGCATGGATCTTTAAAGTAAGGCATTACTGTCAAATACATACCAACCAAAGGAATCGGTAAGTTACAGAGAAGGATGAACCATTCCATTATGCAGGCACATAAGATCTACTATACCAACCACCAACCTAACCTATCCACCCACATAGTCATGAATGTACCCTCGGCCCTCAGGTGCACCCAGAAAATGTAAGATAAGGGCCCCAAATTAAATTATATTTATAGATTTCATTTATTAAAGCCACGTTTTTTAAAATCTGCTATGTCATGTATCTGAGCTTGCTAATATTCCAGACCAGGATCTGGTTTCCAAAAAGTGGCAATAGTGAACTGCCAGGAGGAAGTGATTGACCAATGGTCAGTATTTGACAGAAATAGCCAAACCCTGCCAGTGACCAAGAAGTGCTAGTGTTGGTCCAATAAAAATAGGAAGATTAGGTATATCTGCGATCTGTGGTACCCGAGACCAGAGCTGACACCTGAAGGCATTCCCAGCACATGTGAAGATAGGTACCTTTCCACACACTCCTTTAGCAAACATAACTAACTCTAGGGAATACTTAAACATAAAAAATAGGGTCCAATATGTCCTGTGTAATAGCTTTACCATCAATTCAGTCTACTTTGTACAAATAGAAATATGCTGAGCAAATATTCACATATATTTCCAGTCTTTAACATCTAAGACAATGTTTAGGTCTGTATTCCAAGCATTAATAATGGAATGTGGGGTAGCATTACCATATTTGTCAGTAAATATGCCCCAACATATAGCTGCAATACCCTTGGCGGAAGTTTCCACATCACTTAGAAAGTCTTCCATATCATTCAAAGACCTGGGAGGCTTGATCAGGTCAAACCGAGTCCCTAGAGCTGCTCTCAATGGTAAATAAAGACCATATGAGTTAGGTGAGAGCTCAAACTCTTGACAGAAAAAGTGAAAAGATAGAAATTGGGATTCATTCCTGGTCTCCCATGGCAATTTGGCCAGGTTTGGCCAAATCTGTGGCAAAGGCTGAATTTTGAAGCCCTTGCCGTGGTTGCAGAATTGTGGGAGACCAGGGGCCCTGATTATGCATCTCCTTTTCTAGACTAGCCTACCCAAATTTCAGATCTAATTTATATGATAAAGTAATTATGATTATAAATAATTTATGATTTGCAGAACCTTATTGTTATACTAGAACTGCCTAGAGAGTACTTTTTGGCAGTCCTAGTTAGATTGTGAACAATCCATTTTAGCCATATTTATTGTTTTATAATAACTTTTATCCTTATTTTTTTGTTTTAACAGTTTTTAATTCTATTGATTGTTATTTATTTGTTTTAAATATGTATGTTTATTTGTTACCCACCTAAAGCTGTGGATGGATGAATTATAAATATTCAAAATAAATGAATAAATAAATAACTGACTTATAAAAATCAAACACTTCTCTCTCCATTCTTTATAGGCAGGGGCAAAAATACATCCTGATAGAGAGGGGTTTGCATAAATTGGAGCAATAGGTGACACGTCCTCCCTATCTTTAAGAAATGTTGCCTAGATTTATCAAAATGCTATATTTATAACAGAAATAGTGCCGAAAAAGTTGAGAGAGAGAAAGAGAGAGAGAGACCAATATGTCATTTTACTATTTATACCACTGTAAGAGGGGGCACTTTTCTTTGTGTGTGTGTGTGTGTGGGGGGGGGGGGGGGGTAGGGGGTGGTTTTACATACACAATAGGTAGAGTGTGCATTGTAAAAATCAATGACTCTTGTACCTTTCATCCATTCAAACAGCAAAAAATCTTCAGTGATGTCAACTTTGCTGTTCATCCCTCCTACTGTGTATTAAAACAAAACTACCCCAACCCCCACACCAAGTTAAAAATGCCCTCTCTTACAGTCGTATAAATAGTAAAGTGACATATTGGTTTTTCTCTCTCGCCTCATGTGTGACAAAAACCTTTTCACATAGCCACAACCCGTGCTGGGCTATTTAACACGTGCGATAGGGCCTTAACGACAGGGCTATTGTCGTGTTTCTATTATATTCCCTCTTTCCCTGTTATCCTCCAGTGAATACATAAGAACATAAGAAGTGCCAGACCAAGGTCCATCAAGCCCAGCATCCTGTCTCCATCTGTAGCCAGTCTGGGTCACAAGTACCCTGCAGTTCCCCAATAGTTGAACTATTTCTGGTATCTCACTCACAGGGATTAGTGCTGCTTTTCCCCAGTTTACCTATGTGAACTTTTCCTTCAGGAACTTGTACAACCCCTGTTTTAAACCCTATTAAATGAGTTGCCTTGACCACATTCTCTGGCAACAGATTCCATAACTTGATTATGTGCTGAGTGAAAAAAGTCCTACGATTTATTTTAAATCTGCCAGTCACTAGTTTCATGTAGTGTCCCTAGTCCTAGTGTGTTTGAAAGAGCAAATAACCGTTCCCTATTTACCCATTCTACCCACTCATGGTTTTATAAATCTCAATCATATCCCCTCTAAGTCATCTCTTTTCCAAGCTAAAGAGCCCTAATCTGTTTATCCTTTCTCCATAAGGGAACTTTTCACCCCTTTATTATTTTTTACTTCCTTCTCTGTACCTTTTCTATGTCCACTATGTCTTTTTTGAGATGGGGTGACCAGAACGGCACACAATACTCAAGCTGCAGTTGCACCATGGATCTATGCAAAGGCATTATAAAATTCTCAGTTTTGTTCTCTGCTCTTTTCCAAAAAGTTCTTAACATTCCATTTTAGCTGTTGCTGCAGACTGAGCTGAAGATTTCAAGGTATTATCAAAGAGAACTCTGTTTCCTGAGTGGTGACTTCTAACACAGAAGCCAGCATTATGTACCTGTCTGTGAGATTATTTTTCCCTACCTGAATTACTTTGCACTTGACCACATTAAATTGCATCTGCCATTCAGATGCTCAGGCTCCTAGTCTCATAAGGTCTTTCTACAGGTCCTCACAATCCACTGCTGTTTTAACAACTTGAAACAATTTTGTCTGAAAATGTGGTCACCTCACTCATTAATCCTTTCTACAGATCATTTATGAATATACTAAATAGCACAGGTACCTGTCCCCAGGGCACTCCATTAATAACCTTTTCCATTTGGAAAACTGCCCATTTAGTCTACCTTCTGTTTCTTGTCTTTTATCCAGTTAGCAATCCACAATAAGATACTGCCTCTGATCACATGACTTCCCATTTTCCTGAGGAGTCTTTTAAAAGGGACTATGTCAAATGCCTTCTGAAAATCCAAATATACTATATCAACCTGCTCACCTTTATCCACATGTTTATTTACACCTTCAAAAAATCAAGTAAATTCATAAGGCAACGCTTCCTTTGCAAAACCATGCTGACTCTCCTGCATTAAACCATGTCTATCTATATGGTCAGTAATTCTACCAATTTGTCCAGCACCGACATCAGGCTCATCAGTCTGTAGTTTACTGGATCACTCTGGAGCCCTTTCAAAAAATTGGTATCACATTGACCATCCTCCAGTCTTCTGGTATCATGGCTGTTATAAATGATTGTTTGAGTTCCTTCAGAACTCTGGGATAAATACCATCTGGTCCCTGTGATTTCTTATTACATCCTCCAGCTTAACAGTGTTATTGTTTAGTTGCTCAAAGTCATCACCATTAAAAGCTATTTCTGGTGTGGGTATGAGCCTGATATATTCTTAAGTAAAGACAGAGGAAAAGAATACATTTAGTTTTTCTACTAATTCCTTATCCTCCCTTTTACCCCTCATCATCTAGCAGCCCAACTGACTCCCTGATAGGCCTTTTACTTGGAATGTACTTAAAAATGTTTTTATTGTTTTTACTTCTGTGGCAAGCTTCTTTTCAATATCTCTCTTAGCTTGCTTAATTAATGTTTACATCTAACTTGTCAGATGCTTTCCATTTTTTCCCTGCTTTCCATTTTTTGAATGTTGCCCTTTTGGCTTTATTTTCTTCTTTTAGTTCTATTTTATTGAACCACACTGGCAGTCATCTGGTTTTCCTTTAGTTTTTTTTAAATACATGGAATACATTTTGTCTGGGCCTCCAGGATGATAATTTTATACAATGTCCACAACTCCTGCAAGTTTTTAACCTTGTAAATTGATTCTTTTAGCATTTTTTTCTAAAAAATGCCCTCATTTTATCAGTCTCCCTTTTTACAGCTAAATGCTATTGCAGTAGTTTTCTTCAGTATTCTCCCTCTAGTGATTACATCAAATTTAATTACATTATGATCATTATTAAAGCAACTCCACCACCTTTATCTCTTGCTCCTGTGTTCCATCAAAACCTAGATCTAATATAGGGGCTGATGCAATACAGTGCACTCAGCCAAGCACACTGTATAACCCGCAGTCGGACGTGGGTTAAATAGGTGCTAATCCACCCCTAATGCAAAAGGGGGATTAGCGCCTATTTAATGCGCGTCCGACACGGAGTGAATGAGATAGCGCTCTTCACATGCAAATGCATGTGAATGAGGCTATTACTCACTCACTCCAATGCAAAAAAATAAATGTGCGTCTCAGACGCACATTTATCGCTCAGCTATTAGCGCCTGCCTGGAGCAGGCGTTAATAGCTGAGCACATTGAAAAAAAGTACAGAAAAGCAGAAAAAACTGCTTTACTGTACTTCTTTAAAAGTTAAAAAAAAAAAAAAAAAATCCTCAGCATTGAAGACCGACGCTTGGTGTTGGTTTTCATAACCGGCGGACTGCAGTTATGAAAATCAATGCCGAGTTTATCGGTGTCAGTGTTCCTAACCGGCAGACCACCGGTAACTGCGGGGTTGGGTTAGCAAGGAGGCACTAAGGTCGCACAAGCGACCCTAGCGCCTCCTTGGTAGCGCGACCCCCTAATTTGTTTATAGCATGGTGCCCCCCTTGCGGGCGCCATGCACACGTTAAGAAAGTGGGCACTAAAAAGTCAGCGCCCGCTTTTCGAGATTATTATAGCATCGGCCCCATAGTTTGCCTCTCGTTGCTTCCATAGGCAACTGCTATATGAAGCAATCATTAATGGCAACTAGGAGCTTTGCTTCCTTTGCATGTCTTGATGTGACATTTACCCCATCAATATTCAGATAATTGAAGTCTCTCATCATTATTGCATTGCCAATTTTACTAGCCAGTCTAATCTCAGCTAGCATTCTACAGTCTATTTCCTCATCCTGGCCAAGCAGACAGTAATATATCTCCACTACTACACTCTTTCCTTTTACCCTTGGAATTTCTATCCATAAGGATTTCAGTGCAGTTTGTTACCTGCAAAAGCTTTAGCTTTCTTAACTCTATTCAGTCCTTAACATATAGTGCCACATTTCTACCAATTTTATCTGCCCTGTCATGTCAGTATAATTTGTACCCTGGTATCACAGTATCCCATTGGTTATCCCCCTTCTAATGCTTAATATGTCTATATCTTCATTTAGCACCATACATTCTAATTCTCCAGTCTTATTCTTCAGACTTCTGGCATTCTCATACAGATATTTTAAAGTAGGTTTATTTGTATTTCTATTTTTATATGTAACCACAACCTGTTTATGATCAGATGATACAGGCAGTTTGGAGTCATTTTTATCTGCATGCTCTGTTTTTAAATACACCTGGGCTTTTTCAGCATTTAAAACCACCTCTCTAGTGGGACATTCTAACTTTCTTATGGCCTCAATTAGTAAGCATTTTTCCCATAGACACAGAATGGGAGAAAAGCCCTAGTAAATCAGGATTAGATTGCCAGTATCCTTTGAGGATACTTCCCTCTGAGCCATGTGCTGCTGATTGACTCCCAGCTTTCCTCCATGTTCTAGCTTAAAAGCTGCTTTACTTCCTTTTAAAAAGATAGTGGCAGCAGCTTAGTTCGACTGATTAAGGTGGAGCCCATCACATTAAAATAGGCTCCCCCTTCTGCAGAATGTTCCCCAGTTTCTAACAAATCTAACACCATCCTACTTGCACCATTGTTCCATATATGCATTGAGATTCTGGAGCTCAGCTCGCCTCTGAGGTCCTGCACATGGAACGAGGAACATTTCTGAGAATGCATTTGCAACCCTGGATGTTCTGCATTTCAATTTCCTGCCTAAGTTCCTAAATTTATCCTGCAGAACCTCCCATCTTCACTTTCGTATGTCATTGGTACCCACATGTACCATGACAGCCAGTCCTTTCTAAAATCTTACCTAGATGGCGCATGAAGTCTGCTACCTTTGCATCAGATAGGCAAATTACCAAGCGATCCTCACGCCCACCAGCCACCCAGCAATCTATTTTCCTAATGATGGAATCACCCATTACAATGGCTGTCCTAAGTCTTTCCTCCAGGACACGGATCCCTGGAGCCATATCCTCAATGCGAGAAGATAACATAATATCAATGGCTGATTCTAGGTACAGGATCCCTTCCTCTCACATCAAGTTGAAAGTCTCCTGCCATATTGAGCATCCTAAGCTTCTCTTTATAGGATTTGTGTTTCAGGCCTTGTATCACTTTAGCACCCCTTTTCTGAAATGCTTCCATTACCTCAATGTCCTTTTGAAGGTATGTGCCAGGTTACTGCCCTTAAAGTACTTATGGGGCTCAAATGGGCCTTCTGACATATCTACTTTGTTATAGATTTTTGTCTAAAACTAGTTACAGCCTTAAACTACATCAGAGTTTACATGTAATGTGAGATATTACTCAACAAATCATTATGTAATTGTAAACCTCTCATATATAAGCAAATGAAGGCATCTAATTAACTGGTGTCTTTTCCTGGTTTAGAATAAAAATAAGAAGTATGATACTTTATCTGTATAAACTTCTATAATGTAATTAGTTTTTGTTTCTTTATAGCTCTTTTCCTGCCTTTCCTGCTTTAATTTGAATTGCTTTCAATAACACTTAAATGTCTGTTTCAAGCTATAACAGGTTGTATTTGAGAAGGAAAAATTGGTTATTCATTACTGATATAAAGAACCCTGTGTGTTCCAACTAAGAGGAATGTCTCATGAGCATAGGGGGAACTGGAGTAGTATTATTGTTGGGTTTTAGCTCCCCCATGTGGGAGATTACATGGTAGAGTCCCCAGAATATATAAACCCATGCTACCATTTTAGGGTGAGGACTCTTTATTTATCCCTGGTAGAGGTAGCATGTCTTTATGCTGGCTCCTGTTTTGTTTGATTTTCTTAAGAAAGGACCCCTTGGCCTCTAAGAATGAGGCTTTTGGTTTTAGAGAAGGAAGTTCTTCCACCCTGCCTCTCTCTATTTTTGGTTACCCATTCTAAGTGCTATCGGACTGGCCTGCGAGCCGCCACATTCACCCCAGCCACTGCCTGACACTGCTGGAGGCCTCCTGTTGCAGTAGGATGCTGCCATTGCTGCACACTGCTGATGCTCGATCCAGGCTAGGCCGCTGCCTCTCCTTAGGCATTCGTGCATGTGCGCACATAATATATGCCTCATGGTGGGAAACTCAGAACAGTACCTCCTGATGATGTCAGTCCTATGGTGCTATTTAAACATAGGACCCACAGCATTGCCTCACCTCAGCAATGGGTCTCCTGCCAAGAGCAGTGTGTGTTGCTCCTGCATTTCCTATTGTTCCTGCATTCCCGGCTGCTGTTTGGTCCTGCATTCCTGGTTCCTTGTTCCTGCATTACTATCCTCCAACCTAGCCTAGCCTGCCTTGTTCAGCTTTGCCTAGCTCAGCCTGCCTCATCCGGCTTGCCTAACCCAGTCTGTCTCATTCAGCATCTCTTGTGTATCCTTGGCCTGATTTCCTGATACTGACTTCTTGCTTTGGACATGACCACAATTGCCTGCCACCTGGATCTGATCTCTTGCTTTGGACCTGACCACAGTTGCCTGCTGCCTGGACTTCATCTCTTATCTTGCATCTCACTACGCTTGCTTGCCACCTGCCCCGACCCTTGGCCTGTCCCAGTATCTCCAGCCTGCTGCCTCTCCTGACCCCAGCATGCCTTTGGATTCTTGCTCTCTCTCTGTACACCCTTGGGACCCACCTAAGTCCTGTTGACCACCAGAACCCAAAGACTCAGTCTGCGGGGGAGGCAACTGGTATAGGTGAAGCTCCAGCCTGACCCATTTCAGGGCACATTTGCCAGCTGTCAGCTTAGGCATCATAGATTCACTTACGAAGCTGCATCAAATACACTACAGCAGTGGTCCCCAAACCTGTCCTGAGGGCCACCAGCCAGTCGGGTTTTTGGGATATCCTCAATGAATATGCATGAGAGAAAATTTACATGTTATGGAGGCAGTGCATGCAAATTTTCTCTCATGCATATTCATTGAGGATATCCCAAAAACCCGACTGGCTGGTGGCCCTCCAGGACAGGTTTGGGGACCCCTGCACTACAGCATACAGGACTCACACTCATACCATGTATCACAGTTTGCTGAGGCCTTAAGCTCAGCAGACTTGTCCCAGGACTCTGCCATTGCCAGGCTAGCTCACCAGCTACAACAGCAGCAAGACCAACTGAATAAGATGGCCAGTTATCTTCAGTTTGTGGCCACCCTGGAGGGAATGGAAGGTGACAACCAAGTGAAATTTATGGATGCGCTTCTTCAAAAACTACTGGGAATTCAGTAGGGACTCAATGAGTGCCTTCCCCCGAGACTAGCAACAAAACATATCTAAGTTTCAATAGTGATTTGTATCTGGAGATATCATTAATTATCGGGTATATTAAGAAAAATTCAAGGTACAGGCAACTGTATTTTGGGAAAGAAAAAAAATTTGATTGTTCTGGATCTAAATTAAGTCACAGATAAAGAAGAAGTTTCTGGTAATGAGAGAGTAACAAAGGAAAAAGAAATCAAGATTAGGATTGTTCTCACTAGCAAGGATAAAAGTCACTGTGAATAATCACAGCATATTATCTGCCTTGGTGCAAAGCCCCATGGACCTTGGACCATGTACCATTGAAAATTGCCCTGGGCACATGCTACCCATATATTTTGCACCTGCATTTTCTCTGGCTGAAATCTCTAAAGAAAGAATGCCTGTAGGTTTGAAAATACAATCTATGTGAATTATTTTCTGATCCTGCTTGAAAAATGCCCCCTGGAACAATTCCCCCTAATCTGGTTAAAAGTTTGATTGCTATGGAGCTGTTATTATTTGTGATAATTGTGGGTGGATCCTTGGGCCAGTGGCAGATGACCACGCCCAAGGGGGAAGATCCTGAGAGGGGCCACCGGTCAGGCTCAGAGTTGGGAAACAGACACACACTAGTTCTTTTATTAAACTGTATAGTGAACCACCAGAGGTGGTGGTAGTGAGCTGGAAGAGCCCGGCTGGGCTGTAGTCCCTCAGACACTGGAACAGCGATCCCAGGATGGCTGAGCTGTAGAGAAACTGAATATAGTGAGTAGGCAGAGTATGCAGAGTTCAGGAACAGAACCTTGATGGTAACACTCACACAAAAGTCTCTTGAAGCAGCCCAGAGGCTGGAATGAAGTAGGCCCTCGAGGAGCGAGTACCTGGTTCCAGGGAAAGCTCTGAGAGAGAGGTGGTAACTCACTGGTGTTGTAGGCAGCGGTGACTTCCTGGCAGAAGTAGTATTCGGTAGCAGGTCCGGGAACGTGGGCCCTCGAGGAGCGAATACCGGTTCCAGACTGCGACCTGAAAACCAAGAGAGAGAGTGAGGCCCCCGAGGAGCAGGTACCCCTGGTAAAGTCCGAGGAGGCAGAGTAGCAAGGTATGCGGAGAGCAAATCCCATCTGCAGCGATACCTGGAGGAAGCTAGGTAAACGTATGAACCCTTAACCTTTGCTTACTCGAATAGCTAGCAAAATGAAAGACCTTAAGTATCCGGTGAGGATGACGTCATCTCAGGGGGATGCCCCTGAGGTTCGCGCCACAGCTGGTACTTGAGTCATGGCCGCGCTGCACGCGCGCCCTTAGGCTTCAGGAGAACATGGCGGAAGGCAGCGTCTAGCCGGTCTGGGGATGCTGGAGGAGAACGGCAAGATGACGCCGCGGCAGCCAAACCTCCATCAACCAAAGAGGGAGTCGTAAAAGAGGTAAGTGGGCGGAGTGGAGACATCGGGCAGTGACGGTCGCAACAGTATCCCCCTTCAAAGGACGATCTCCTCTTCGGGTACCAGGCTTGGGTTTGGAAGGATGCGCGATGTGGAACTGATGAAGCATCTCTTTGTCAAGGATATTGGTCTGAGGCTCCCAAGAGTTTTCTTTGGGGCCGAAACCTTCTCAGGAGAGAAGATATTCAAAAGAATTGCCTCTTTTTCGAACATCCAGAATCTCTTCGACTTTGAACTCTAAGTCGTCTTCTGCATTGATGACAGGTGGGTCCTGAGATTTGGAAGAAAATTTGCTGAGTATGAGCGTTTTCAGAAGTGAAACGTGGAAAGCATTATGGATGTTGAGACCAGATGGTAGCTTCAGACGGTAGGTGACTTTGCCAATACGTTGAAGGACTGGGAATGGTCCCATGTAGCGAGGAGCAAACCGAGAGTAGGGTAGTTTAAGTCTGAGGTGCTTGGTTGTCTCCTAGCTTGAAGACTGGAGCTTGGTTGTCTCCTAGCTTGAAGACTGGAGCTTGTGAATGGTGCGCATCATAGTACTTCTTAGCACAGTCACTCGCTTTGATTAGCATGTCCTTTGTCTGAACTCACAGATTATGGATATCATCAGCAGTGGATTGAGCTGCCTGGGACGTCACTGAGAGCTTCAGTGGAAGTGGCGGTGTTGGGGAACATCCAAAAACCACTTCAAAAAGTAACAATCCAGTAGATGTAGCTGGATAAGAGTTGATGGCGAATTCAGCCCATGGAAGCAATTCAGCCCAGTTATTCTGTCAGGACATGACATAAGCTCGAATAAACTGCTTCATTGTTCAATTCATCTGTTCCATCTGGCCATTCGACTGTGGATGATTGGCTGAGGTGTAGTCTAGAGAGATGTCAAACAACTTGCACAAGGCCCTCCAGAATCGTGCCATGAATTGGGACCCACGGTTGGATACGATGTGAGAAGGTAGTCTGTGGAGGCGGAATATGTGCGTTATGAAGAGCTTTGCAAGCTCCAAGGCTGAAGGTATGCCAGGGAGGGCCACGGAGTGTGCCATCTTGCTAAATCGATCCACTGTCACCCAGATGGTATTCATTCCTCTGGAAGTGGGTAAATCGACTACAAATTCAGTAGCGATGTGCGATCAGGGCCGTTCCGGAACTGGCAGTGGTTGCATCTGACCCCATGGTTGTCTAGAAGCAGGTTTATTCTTGGCACAATTGGTGCAGGATGCCATATAGGAATAGGTATCCTTTTTGATAGTAGGCCACCAATACAGCTTCTGTATCTTGAGCAGGGTATGGCGTTGGCCAGGATGACCAGCCAGCTTGGAATTGTGTGCCCAAAAGAGCACTTTCTTCCTGAGTCTTTTAGGAATGATTGTTTTACCAGCAGGTACAGACTGGGTGGATGCCAAGAAGATCTTCTTCGGGTCAATTATGTGCTGTGGCTCATCAGGCACATCCTCTGAATGAAAAGAGCATGACAGAGCATCTGCTCAGGTTTTTCTATCTCCAGGGCGGAACTTCAGCACAAAATCGAAATGATTAAAAAATAAGGACCATTTGGCCTGTCTGTAATTCAGACATTGTGTGTGGCAGAGATACTCTAGATTTTTATGATCCGTGAATACGGTTATTTGATGTTGAGCATCTTTGAGCCAAGGCCTCCATTCCTCGAATGTAAGCTTTATTGCCAAGAGCTCTTTATCGCCGATCCCATAGTTTTTTTCGGCTGGAGAAAATCTTCGTGAGAAGAAGGAACAGGGACGTAAGGTTTTCGCGTCTCTTGTTTGGCTCAACACAGCCCCTTCACCCACATCTGAAGCATCAACTTCGACGATAAAGGGCTTGTTGGGGTCTGGATGCCGCAAGCACGGGTCTGTGGAGAAGGCAGTCTTCAATTTCTCGAACGCGGAAATGGCCTCCGCTGACCATTTTGAAGCGTTGGCACCCTTGCGAGTCATCGCAATCAAGGGTATGGTTAAAGAAGAATAGTTCTTTATAAAGCTTCGATAATAGTTGGTGAACCCCATGAATCTCCTTAAAGCCGTCAGGCATGATTAGCACCTGCGATAAGGAAAAGGGGTGTGGCTACGATAATTTTAGATGTGTGTTAGTTATTGCACCCTGAGAGAGAGAGAGAGAAAGAGAACCTCTTTATAAGGGTTTCATAGCAATCAACTTTTATATCACTATAGGAGGGCCAGCTATTTATTTATTTATTTATTTGTTCATCTATTTATTTATTTAAGAATTCTTATATACCGCCTATACAAATAGATTATAGATCTAAGTGGTTTTCAAAAGTGTACATACATAAAAGTTGAAACACTGCATACAATTAAAATCAAACATTAAAAGATGATATAATAAATTAGCAGGTAAAATTAAATACAGAGAGTTGAAAGAATTGGATATATCATAAAAGAAAGGAAAATTTTAGGGTTCTTTGGATTTATCAAAAGCAAAGGTGCAAAAATATGTCTTGAGAGTTTTTTTTAATATTCTTTTGAGTTTGGGATGAGGCGGATATAGTCTGGAAGTGAGTTCCATAAAGTTGGACCAGCGATTGAAAACATGCGCCTACAGGTCAAATCTAGTCTGACCATTTTTACTGTAGGAACTTCAAGCATGCATTTGTTCATTGATCTTAATTGATGAGAGGGCCGGTAAAGTCTTAGAATAGAACAAAGCCAAACAGTTGAGGTGTTGAAAATTAAGTTATGAATGATGTAAAGAACCTTGTATTGAATACGGTAGTGCAAAGGGAGCCAGTGAAGTGATTGGAAAATTGGTGTAATATGTTCTGTGCGAGGGGTATTGAGATTATGCAAGCTGCTAAGTTTTGGATAAGTTGGAAAAGACAGATGGTGGATGCAGGAAGACCTAGGTATAGATTGTAATAGTCTAAATCTGACGATATCAATGCTTGTACAACTGAACAAAAATCAGAGGGGAAAATAAGTGGTTTTAATTTTCTGAGTAATTGTAATTTAAAAAAGGATTTTTTTTACTAATGCAGAAACATTAGTAGTCATTATTGGACTAGAGTCAATCAATACGCCTAAATTTCAGGTGCGGTTTGTTATTGGAATCGAAAAAATTTCAAAGGCAAAATTTGCTGGAAGACAACGTGAAGATTCAGGAATGGTAGATAGGAAAATCAACTCTGTTTTTGCAGTGTTTAATTTTAAGTGTTTGTGTGATAACTAAGTATTTATTGTTTTTAAGTATAACTGTATTAAGGATAAGGTCTTCAACTGATAAGGCTGGGCAGGGTCTGCCAACAAGGTAATCCCCAAGTAACGGAAAGTGCAATCTGCCCACTGCAGAGGGAAGCCATCCCGCCATCACTCACGAAGCGAGTCAGGAAAGGCTAGTGCAGAGGACTTTCCCCTATTCAACCGAAGGCCGGAAAAAACACTGAACGCTCCAACCAGCTCTAAGAACACTGGCAGTGAAGACAGCGGATCCATAAGAAAAACTAACAAGTCATCCGCAAATGCAGCACATTTGAATATCTTGTCATTGAAACGCACCCCTCGAACTTGGGGAGTGGTTTGTATTGCCAGTAATAAAGGTTCCATTTGAAGGAGGAAAAGCAGAGGGGACAGGGGACAACCCTGGCGAGTTCCGCGCAGAACAGAAAAGGGCTCAGACCACTTCCCATTCACAATTAAAGATGCCTGTGGTGAATTATATAATAACTTAATTGCATCATAGAAGAGCCCCTCAAAGCCCATACGGCGTAGAATAGAAAACAGATAAGGCCATTCCACCCAATCAAAGGCTTTTTCGGCATCACAACTTATGGCAAGGTATGGAATATGTGTAGCTTGGCACATTTCCATTGCCACCAGCAGGCATCTAATATTAGAAAGGGCATACCGTTTACACACAAAACCCGCTTGATGAAGGCCCACAAGAGACTGCAAAAGAGGTGCCAAGCGATCTGCCAGAATTTTTGCCAACAGCTTATGATCAAAATTAAGTAATTAAATCGGGCGGTAAGAGTCCGGAGAGAGAGGGTCCTTCCCTGGCTTGGAAATAAGGGTTATATGGGCAAGGTTCATCTGTTTGGGAAAGCTCCCAGTAACAACCAAATCAGTAAATAAGAATTGAAGAGGTTGGGATACCCTATCAATTAAACATTTATAAAATTCAGCGGGGTACCCATCTGGCCCTGGAGCCTTCAAACGTTGGGATTTATGAATTGCCAATTTAATCTCATCCAACATTATAGGAGAATTCAACATTTGCTGTTGTTCCTCAGTAAGATGGGGCAGGGGTAAAGGATCACAAAACCTATAACCGGTGTCTCCCATGCCACCTTCTGTGCGATATAGTTTGCTATAATAATCGCGGAATATACGCAGAATGGATTTAGTGTGCGTCTCAAAGTGTCCGGTGTCATTGCGGAGCCCCGCTATAAAGCGGGACGCACGCAAAGATCTGATCAACTGTGACATTAACTTGCCCGCCTTGTTACTATATTGATAGAGTCGATGTTGATAATACAGGAGACTCTTTTGCGCCCGCTGGTGTAACAGCGTATTCAGAGCGCATTGAATGGAGAGATAGGCATCCCGCGCCGGACCCGTGTTTGCCCGAAGGAGCTGCCTCTTAGCTGCCTGCATCTGTTTAGTAAGCTGAAGGATCCGTTTGTTGAGCATAGCACGTCGATGAGCAGTAAAAGAGATGATATTCCCCCACAAAACCGCTTTGGCCGTATACCAAAACAATGTAGGTTGGGCTGTATGTTCCTTATTTAATTTCTTGTAATATCCCCAGTGTTCATCTAAATACTGCTGAAACCTCCTATCCTCATTTAAATAAAAGGGAAAACGCCAAAATTTAGTGGACTGAGATGGGGATTGAAATGCCAAGTCCAGCCACACCATCATGCTGGAATACAATGTAACATAGATATACACAAACAAAACCAATATGAACATCTGTCAATTATCACATGCACTATAAGTGCAGGTATGTACAACCCCACATTGCATGGAGAAAGGTCAAATAAACCAGGTAACATTTCAATAGATTTAAAGTTGGGGCGCTTCCCAAGGGGGAAACTAAACCCCAGCTGCTGGCTGCTTAGTAAGCCATATCCCTTGTAAACAGTAAAATGGGCGAGCTTTAGGGTTCTAAGCAGGATAAGAATAATACGGTATCCAATTAAAAAAACCTGATGATGAAGAACCCGCTCCTAATTAAGAAAAGTCCCATCACTACCTACTCGTGTAGTAACCCACCAATGTGGCCCTGAACCTCTCAAAAATGATGAAGGGGAGCCCAAATCTACAATTGGGGGTTTGGGCTCCAAAGGGATATCAAAAAAATCAAAAAAATCCCCCAGAAATCCCATGCGGGATAACACCGAATTCCCCAGCATCCTCCTCCCCCAGGAGAGCTAATAAGCATCCCAGGATCAAAAGGAAAACCATGCTAACATCACCAAAAACATGGGATGAGCTCGCCCCTCTGATGAAAGGCAAGATACCTGCCATTTAGGGAGCACCCAGGATAGGAGAAGGGGGGAGAGAGAGAAAAAAAAGCTCTCAGTAAAAAAAAAAACAAAAGAAGAAAGGAAAGAAGAAGCAGAGAGAGAAAAAAGGAAAAAAAACAAAACACCTATACTCGGTCCTGGAACTACTAGACCCATACCTAATTGGAGGAAAAAACAGCGATGGAGAGAGAGAGAAGAAAAGGAACGGCAGTAGCGCAACAAGGATAAATAACAATTAAAAGATTGTGAAGATAGGGAAAAAAAAGGCGCTGGTATCAGACAGGAGCGAGAAAACAACCAGCAGGAGTCACGCTGGATTCACTGGCTGGGGAAAGACAATAGTAAGTCAACTCCAGTCCTGTCCGAAGAGATTTAATAACAATGATAAAAAAGAATAGAATAAAAAGGGAAAAGAAAAGAGCAAAAAAAAAAAAAATCAGGCCCAACTTACGCCGAAGCGTAAATTATCAGAGCTCACATGCCGATCTTCTTCACTGAGTGGGAAGGCTCGTAATGGCCGCAGTCTGCACAGCATCAATAGCAAATACCACCCTCCCCTTCATGTGGGGGCAGCTGATTCCTGGTCCCGATTCTCCCTCACAAAGGTTTGAGCTGCTTCAGGACTTTCTAGCCACTTTATTCCTGAGGAGGTGACCAATCGGAGACGCGCCGGGTATATTAATGTTGCTCGCAGGCCCATGTTAATGAGATGAGAGCAGTGAGGCGCCATAGCGCGCCGTTGCACCGCAATACCCGCTGAGAAATCCTGAAAGAGAAGGATTTTTTTCCCATCATACATAAGGGATCGACCCCCTCTCATCGCCCGCAGTATGTCCATTTTATGGGCATAATTATGAAGCTTGGTGATCACCGGCCGGGGTCTCGTATCGTTAAGCTTCTTGGGGCCCAGCCAATGTGATCGTTGCACCCGGAGGTGCCCGTGGTCATGTGGGAGCTCCAGCTGTTGCTGCAGCCAAGTTTCTAAAAATGACGAGAGCTCCTGGTCTTTAATCATCTCCTGAACACAAAGGAATAGATGCCTGAATCTTTTTTCAACGCTTTATTGGTGCAGAGACGTGTCAAATAAAATTCGCCCGACTCAGGCCGAGTTTCGCAGCTTTACAGCCGCTGCCTCAGGGGCTCCACTACTTCAATCAATGATGTGTTTCCTCCAATCAATTGTGCCAGTATGCCAGCAGTGCAAAAACAACTTATGTACGAAGATTCAAACCGCATTCCAGCATGGTAAACTGCAGTCTCTGCTCACTTCACATAGATCGCCTACTTCTTTGTTTTCTTGGACTTTAATTGTCTCCGGCAATCCTATAAGTCGTTGGAGCGACGAGAGCGATTCTCCAGATCCTCGGCGTGTTGTATTTGCTGCGCCAACAAGGCCTGAAGCGCTGTTATGTCTCGCTGTGCAGTAGCCAGGCCATCTTGCAAATCAGAGACCCTTCCCTCTACCTCCTCAAAGCGGGCTTCATAGCCGTTGAGGGTTTAGGTCAGTTTAGAGAGTTTGTCAGCGATAGTCTTTAATTCCGGTCCAAGTACCACGGATACCGCATTCTTGATCATCTCCAGGTCCGATAGGGATTTGGTGGACACAGATGGCGCGATCTCAGGGGAAGATGGCGGGTCTGGGCCATGGGCTTTATCTTTCTCCCTCTCCTTTTCCTTACGAATCACTCGGGTGGTCATTGCAAAGCCCGATGTGCTGCCGCCGTGCAGATTATGCGAAGAAAGATATTTTTATGGGGTCCAAAGCAGAATTAAGGCATTAGATGGGGCTGGATGGAGGGGCGAGGCACGGAGCTGGATGGAGGGGCAAAGCACGGAGCAGGGGAAACCTACATCCGTCTCCCACGCTACCTCACGTGATCGCCGCCTGATTCTGATTTTAAAAAAAAATCTCTGATTCAACCCCCTGCTGATCCATGGCACAAACCCTCACTTTCCCTCCCAAAGTTGAATTTTATAAAGTCGGTGACATATTCCCTCATGTATCCTGCTCAAAGTTAAAAAGTCTGTGATGTTCTGAAAGAGTAGACCTCTATCAGCCTACCAGCTTCCCCTCTGAACCACCAGAAACCCCCAAAGCTCTTTGTCAAACTAGCAGGAGGACACAGGTTTTCCTCCTACTGGCCTGGCATCCTGTGTTGCTCTGACCATGACATTAGGCAAGAAGTAAAGTCTTTCATTGGAAATGCAAGGTGTGGGAAGAAAAGGATCAATAGGATATTTCTCCTACAGGACTTCTAAATGTGAATCATGGGGCAAAATGTTCATTCCAGAGTAATTTTACAACTTATAGCTTTTTCTAAGGGGACTCAACTGCAAAAATTCGCTAAAGGTTTGGTGAACATCGGTTGCTCATACGCCCACAATCTATCTCATGCCAGACTGGCTAAGAGGTACTCCAGGAGCGGCTTGAGAAACACTGGTCTAGTAGTCCTCAATTCTGGTCTTCAAGGGCCACAAACAAGTCTGGTTGTCCGGTTAATCAAGTTATGCTAATTAACTTTTTTCTTACCTTAGCCCATATGTCTGCAAAAACAAAGGATGAATATTTTTTTGAGATAGTCTGAAAACCAGAACAGTTTACAGCCCTCATTGTGAGTGTCTGACCTAAATTGATTCTTATTACCCTGAGTGCAACAGAATATTTTCCTTCATTCTGTGTCTTTTTAGGCGCTGGGGATCATTTTGTAGCATCTGTACCAGTGAGGAACTAATTTACTTTGAATCAGCCAGAAATATTGTGGTCAGTCCTTGAGCCCACGCAGCTTCACAATTGTGCCCTGGTCTTCCTGACCTGCTATTTCTGTCCCAAACCTCTTCAAGTAGAAACAGACTATAGTGCCAATTATAACATAATGATGTCCAATTTAGGCATGCATATAATTGTAAAAATGCATGCGTATGTAAAGATGAAAGAAAAATATGTCTCAGATGAATGGGCAAGAAGGGGATTTTGAAAGTTGGGCAACCATCCTCATTCTGTGGATACTGGTAATATTTCTCCAACATTCCTTAAAATTGGGAGATCAAATGAAATTTCTTACCAACACCAACAAAGTGAAATGCTACCAGGATCCTTGACTAGCAGGAATACAAACTAGATTCTTAGTATTATAGAGGCAGAAAGAAGGGATTCTGTTGTCAAAGTCCAGTTGAAGATCAAGAAACAGGATTTTATTTTCTGAGGTATTATTGCTTCCTAGTAAGGGGGAGGACAGGCAATATTGTATGATCAGTTTCAAGACATGGCTCAAACTTGGTATAAAGAAGAGGGTTTAGATATATTAGGGGTTGGGTATATATATTTTATATATATATATATATATATATATATATTGGGGTTGGTTGACCCACCCCCTCTGACATCACCGAGGACTGTGACTGATGTTAAACGGTGCCAGAACACCGGGTGCCTGTGCACAGGGATGCCACACAATATCACCATCGGGCTCCCTGAAATAACTAACAGTGATGAGAAAGAAAGAAAGAAAGAAAAAAAAGGTGAAAGAATCCATCTGGAACTGAGAGGGGAAGGGCGGTGAGTGATCCTCGATTGGGAGACCCGCCCCCTCTGATGTCACTGAGGACTGTGACAGACGTTAAACGGCACCAGAATACTGGGTACCTGTGCACAGGGATGCCACACACCATCATTACCGGGCTCCCTGAAATAACTAATAGTGATGAGAAAGACAGAAAGAAAGAAAAAAAAGGTGAAAGAATCTATCTGGAACTGAGAGGGGAGGGGTGGTGGGTGATCCTCGATCGGGAGGCCCGCCCCCTCTGATGTCACTGAGGACTGTGACGGACGTTAATGCACCAGAACACCGGGTGCTTGCGCATGGGGATGCCACACACCATCACCACCGGGCTCCCTGAAATAACTAACAGTGATGAGAAAGACAGAAAGAGAAAAAAAGGTGAAAGAATCTATCTGGAACTGAGAGGGGAGGGGTGGTGGGTGATCCTCGATCGGGAGGCCCGCCCCCTCTGATGTCACTGAGGACTGTGACGGACGTTAATGCGCCAGAACACCGGGTGCTTGCGCATGGGGATGCCACACACCATCACCACCGGGCTCCCTGAAATAACTAACAGTGATGAGAAAGACAGAAAGAGAAAAAAAGGTGAAAGAATCTATCTGGAACTGAGAAGGGAGGGGTGGTGAGTGATCCTCGATCGGGAGACCCCCCCCTCTGACGTCACTGAGGACTGTGATGGACGTTAAATGGCACCAGAACACCGGGTGCCTGCGCACAGGGATGCCACACAATATCACCACCGGGCTCCCTGAAATAACTAACAGTGATTAGAAAGACAAAGAAAGAAAAAAAAGGTGAAAGAATCCATCTGCAACTGAGAGTGGAGGGGCGGTGAGTGATCCTCGATCGGGAGACCCGCCCCCTCTGACGTCACTGAGGATTGTGACAGATGTTAAAGCACCAGAACACCAGGCGTCGTGCGCCGTGCGTCGCGCGCAGAAGGGGCGCGACAAAGGGGCACTCCCCTTTGTGCACCCCTTCGTGCATCCCGTAGTGTTAGCCATTCCCCATGTTCTTTTATATCCCTTGTTAACAATCCCCATATTTAAATGTTTAATGTATTTGACAAAGGTAACGCATGAGTTCTTGCAAATTTTGTTTAAATGTAAACCGATGTAATATGTAAAATCGAACACCGGTATATAAAAATAAATAAATAAATAAATAAATATAGAACAATAAAAGATTATATTGTAGTGATGGACTACATTTATCTATAAATGGAAAAAGAAATATTCAGATCATACATTGATGGTGATGGGTGAGGAGGGTAATGGTGAATGGAAGCTGATTGATTTTTGACTTTCACCCTCAAGGAACACATGATGATAGTGGAGAAAAACACAAAAGTGAGGATCTCACAAGGCCTAACTTGTGCAGTAGGGTAGACAATGGGAACAGGTATGGGGCTACATAGAGCTTAGACATGGCCAGAAGCAAAAGAGGTCTATGAGCACAGATATGAAAGCCCTAATGGCAGATGCAGACCTAAATATTGTTGCTATCACAGAGATTTAGCCAATAGGCCTATGAATGAAATATGGCCATTCTGGGCTATAATCTCTTCAGGAAGGACAGGGATGGTAGAAAAGAGGAGGAGTAGTTCTTTATGTAAAAAAAATAATATCAAAACAACAGAAATGCAGGGGTCCAGGGGAAAGGAAGAGGCACAGTGGGTTATCTTGGAAAGGAAACAAGGCACTTCCATCTACATCAGTGCGGTTCACAGACCTCCGACAAAGGCGAAAGAACTAAAAAGAGATCTGGTAGAGATCCAAATGATTGAAATTAATAGGAAGGTGTTACTGGAAGATTTTAGCCTGATAGATATAGATTGGACTATCTCATCTGAAAAATCACTTAGAAGTAGAGAGATTCTGGTCTCCCTTCAAGGGTGTCTCATCAGAGAAATGGTGATAGAAGCATGAAAGAAAGGCATTATCCTGGGCCTGGGACTTATGAATGGAGAAGGTTTTTCTAATGTCCAGGCAGGCAGCCTAGTGGCTGTCAGAGCACCAGTGATCATCAAATTGTATGGCTAGATATAACAGCCAAAAAACAGAGGAGTCTCACAAATATCAATGTCCTGAATGTAAAAAATAAATGGGGTAAAATGGGGAAGTAACTTAAGGAGTTATTGGTGGGATGGGAAGATGTAGGTGAAGGGAAGGACAGTAGGCTAAACTAAAATAAGCTATAGAAAGAGTAACCATTACCAATAGTTTTGTTAAAAAAGTAAATAAAAGCAAGAGGAAAAAGAGACTGATATTCTTTTCAAAAGATGTGACTGAAAAAGTAAGGGAAAAATATCAGTATTCACAACTATACATGTCAAGGGGTGCCCGTTTAGCTGATAGGAAAATGTCCCTGCCTTTTACAAGCATGCAGGATGTGGCTCCAGCTGGTCTGGGTGCCCTCAGCGTGACCATGCATGTCGGTGATGTCAGATTAGTGTCAGTGTGATGAGGAAGAGCACCACACCCCACTGAGAGGGGTAAAGTAGTGCTATAAACCCCCCCTGCTCCCATGTGAGTGGGGGGAGAAGACTAAAGATTCTGAGGATTGTGAGCCCTGGAGTCCTAAAAGTATTTAGAATCGTCTCCTACAGAGGAGCTCCTTGGGACCTGTCTCCCACAGAAAAGGGTCCTGAGAAGGATCCAGTGAAGGTGAAGAATCCCAGGTGGGAAATGCCTGGGAATGCAGAAGAGAGAGTAGAATGTCCTGCAGAGTTTGGTGGACCAGTGTATTGGGGGAGGGGGGTTGCCAGGAGAAAGGGGGCATCCTATCTAGGAAAGTTCACCAGAGTCAGCACCTAAATCAGCTAAAAATCAGCTCAAGACTCACAAGAGAGGGAGAAGAAGAGATAAGGACATTGGAGATAAAGATCTCATCTGCAATACAGGTACTGGGAGGGGCCCAAGAGTAAAAGAGGGTACCTGTCCCAAAGAGCTGAGCTGTTTGAGGGAGAGTTGGCTAGAGACTGTGCTTTTTATTTTGTTTGCTGTGGATTTTGTCACAGTATCGGTGCACTATCCTATGCGTATTTTTTTTGGACTTGTGTTTTGGTACCAGTTTTTTTTATTTTTTTGTAGTAAAGACTTTATTTTAAAGAAGCTGAGAGTACAGAGTAACCTTTTGTGTGACTGGCTGGTGTGCAGAAGTGCCCCCAAGAGACATAACCGTATAGGCCTTCAAAACTTGTTTTCCCCCTGTGTGGGAATCACAGGACAGTCATGGAGCCTTGTGAGGTCCGTGATGTGTGGCCCCCATCCCAGTGCCCAGGACCAAAACGGAAGGGGGAGGGGGGGGGGGCTACACACAGGATGTCTGAAAGAGGAGCACAGGGAATAATATCTGGAAAAACTGGGAAAAGTATAGAAAATAGAATGGCAAAGGCATGAGTGGAAGAAAAGTTTACTAAAGAGGAAGGCAAGGTTGACACAACTTTTTCCAGGTATTTCAGTGAGAGGAGGAAGGACAGAGGTAAGATTGTAATATTTTTAGGAGAAAAGGTGAAATGTATGGAGAGGACAAGGTAAAAACAGAAATGCTAAACAAATGCTTCTGAATTCACTGAAGAGACTGGAGAAGGACCACTGATTGTATAAATGATGATTGTTTGTTCGTACAGAACGGATGGGAGTAACCTGCACAGAACAGTCATTATTACCCTAAGTAACTTGCTGGGCAGACTGGATGGACCATTTTGGTCTTTATCTGCCAACATAAACCATGTTACTACGTTCGTTACTAGCTTTACTTTTTTCCCCTCAAGCATAAAGGGGGTAATTTTCTAAGGCCCTTATGCGCATAAATCCCTGTTTTATGCACAAAAGTGGCTATTTGAAAACAGCCCTGGCGGATATGCACGTAAAAGTATGCATAGGACACGAATGTGCATATACTTTTCAGTGCATACTAAATGGGCATTCTGGGGGCGGAGTCAGGGTAGGATCGGGATTTATGTATATACTTTCAATTTTCAAAAGCATTCTTGTCAATCCACATACATAAAGTTACCCCTGCTCTTCAGCCAGTGTATGCTGCAGGGGGTCCCACACTTACATGCACATTTTCTAAGTGGGTTTCTGTACATAAAATCCGCTTTGAAAATTCTGGCTAATCTGCAGGTAAAAAGCATCCGCAGACTTTAGCCTATGTGGGCTGTGTGAACATTACCTCAAAATGTATTTATTGTCATTTTTGCATACCACGTTCTGAACATTTGAGGGTGGATTTTAAAAGGGCCATGCGTGCAAATATCGGCACGTATGCGTGTGGCTGGGCCCTGTGCGCGGTGCTCGCATTTTCAAAAGGGCCTGGCCATGTGTGTAAGTGCTGATACACGCAAAACTGCCAGGCCCTAAAAAAGGGACAGGCTGGGGGCGAGGTCTGGGGGTGGAGAAGAGGGGCGGGAGGGAGGCCGGCCGGGACAGCGGCCATTAACCGCTGTCCCTGGGAAACACACGCCAGCATTGGCTGGCGCGCACAAACTACTTTTGCTCCAGGGGAGCAGTAAGTAATAAAACACAAAAATCCCGTAAGTTGCTGGGATGGGTTTAGGGGTAGGGAGGGAGTTTGGTAGGGAAGTAGGGCAGTTCCCTTCCAGTCCGCTTCTTAATTGGAGTGTTAATAATTGCCTAGGACAAATCTCTGATTAAGTCTCGCTACTCTATGGTTTTTAGTTGATTATTTTATCTCTCTCCAGTTGTTACCATTTTTAAAATCTCTCCTGTTTTCCATCGCCCATGTTTTTGCTCCCTGTTTAATGTAACTTTACCTTCTACTTAGTTGTTAATTGGTTTCCCCTGTTCTAATGTAAACCGGTACGATAAGACCTCATCTTGAGTATCGGTATTTATTTATTTAGGGTTTTTATATACCGACTTTCTTGATATATATATATCAAATCAAGTCGGTTTCCATTTAACACAACTGTCGCCGGGGGGGGGGCGTTACATTAAACAATAAACATAGTATTGAACGGAGAACGTGTAGCATTACATTTAACAATCAATAAGGTCGTTACATTAAACAGTAAACATAGTATTGAACAGAGAAAGTGTAGAGTTACTTTAAAACAAGCAATAAGGTCCTGATGTTCCTGGGGGTATTAAGTTAGCGGTGGACTTTATATTGCGCTATTTTGTTCTTTGTCCTGTGTCGAAGTGACCCTGCAATTCCGGGAATGCTTGCCGGAAGAGCCATGTTTTAAGGTTTTTCTTGAATGTTAGATGGCAAGTTTCGAGTCGAAGATCTGGCGGAAGTGAGTTCCAAAGGGTGGGCCCGGCTGTGGAGAGTGCTCGTTTGGCTAGCGAGGTTTTAATCGGGGGAGTGTGTAGAGAACCTTTGTAGTTATATCTGATAGGTCTTTTTGATGTGTGAAGGCGGAGTTGCGAGGTAAGATTTAGGTGGGAGCTTCCCATAATATCCTTGTGGATCATTGATAATGTCTTGAAGGTGATTCTAGCTTTTATGGGAAGCCAGTGGAGGTAGTGCAGAATTGGAGTGATGTGGTCTCTTCTGTTGGAGTTGGTGAGTAGCCTCGCCGCGGCGTTTTGAACCATCTGTAAAGGTTTTATGGATGATAGTGGAAGACCTAACAGGAGAGAATTGCAGTATTTATTTTATTTATTTATTTATTTAAGGTCTCTTTTATACCGACATCCGTTGACACATCGCATCGGTTTACAAAAAACAAAAACATTTGGGCAGAGCCCTTACATATAACAGCGGAACAAGATTAACTTTTGGGCGGGGCCCTTACATATAACCAATAGAGTACATTAAACAGGGGGGTGAAAACTAGCTATAAAATATAACTCAATATGAGTAAACCAACTATATACACAGATAGGAGAGTTCAAAGTACAAAAAACAGCAGGCAAATTCTTAGTCTTAAATCGGAGGCATTCATAGTCATAGCTCGAAGAGTATATATTATAGAGGAATTCACTAATGGGGGAAATTCTAAGTGGTAGGGGGGGATATGGAGTAGGCTTGCTGGAAAAGCCAGGTTTTCAGTTTTTTTTTGAATTTGGGTGTATGTGTCTCTAGGCGTATATCATGGGGTAGGGAGTTCCATAAGGTGGGGCCGGCGAGGGAGAAAGCTCTGCTAATAGTAGAGGATAGTTTGAAAGTTTTGATGGGTTGGGCACGAAGGGTTCCTTGAAGGGCTGTGCGGGTGGGTCTAGTTTGGACAATATTAAAGACTGGACTACTAAGCGGAAGTCATAGAAGTGAAGGAGTGGTTTGAGATTTTTTAATACCTGTAGTTTAAAGTAACATTCCTTAGTTGTGTTGTGGATGAAAGATTTAAGGTATAGTTAAAGAATTTAAATAAATAAATAAATAAATAAATACATGTGTGTGGCCCATGGACTTTATAACATACGTGCGTCGGCACGTATAAAATCCACATGTCCATGTGCGTGCGCTGGGAACTGTGCGCACATGGACGCGCTCACACACCTTTTAAAATCTACCCCATAGGGAGTAATTTCCATTGTACCTGAAGAGCTGCAAAGACTGGGGATAAGTTTTACTCGTGGTATGTGCACCAATTTTCAAAGTAAGAATACACTTATACTTTTACTTTGAAAATTACAAAGAGAAAAGTAAGTGAAGAGATTTATACCTGCTTTTTCTGGGACTAGTTTTCTGAGCAAAACCAGATGCATAGTTTTCTTTCATGGCCTAACCCCACCCTAGGAAGGACTTCATTACAATCTGAGTAAAAGTGAATATCTATTTTCTATTTTGATAAAAATGTCCTTCTCCTCTTGTGAAAGTTACTGATCAGCGTTTTACGCTACTTATTTTACAAAGATCAAAAAGAATGTAGGTGACTTAAACTCTTCACAAATCAATGGAAGCATGAACTCAATTTCAAATATACGTTATGTATAGAAATACATACGAGAGTGATTTTCAAATAGCCTGAATTTTCAAAGCAAAAGTCTTCTTTGAGAATTCATGGGATGTCCCGGTTTGCATGTACATAATCGTGCAGAGATTTACACCTGCTCTTGAGCAGCGATAACTCTCTGTGTATACATTTGTGTGCATACTTTTGAAAACTAAAAGCATGTATGCAAATGCTTTCCCCTTCTCAACTCCACCCCTGGAATGCCTACTGCGAGTACACACATAAACCAAGTTTTATGTGTGCAAATCCTTCTGAAAATTACTCCCTAAATAATTTGCAAATTATATTACACCAAAGTGTCATTGAATTTAGCTTTGTATAACTGTTATTACATTGATATGGAACATATTTATTGCTCAAACGTAATCTATATTTCTGTTCACAGCATTATAAACCAATATACTAATATATTCCTTTCTTGTGCTGTAGAACACTCACTATGAATATCTGGTCTTATTTTAATATTATGACATGAAGACCTAATGATTCTATTACTACAGTAGCCTTCTTCCACGTGCTGTATGCTGTCACATCACTGGACTTATTTCACGTCTTAAAGACTTCATAAACCTATTAAGTATGGTGAAATGATCCCTGGGCAGTCTTTAAAGTAATTAAAACCTAATGGAGAGTAGGTCTCCTGTACTATCAGCAGTAAATCAGCAAAACTTATGTCTAGAAATGTGTATTCAATTTCGAATATTAAAAAAAACCCCAACAATTGGAACCATATGTACAACATTATCACACATCTTTGTGACATTAGTAGAAGAGTTGTGTGATTGAGGATTACATATAGATCTGACTTGGGCCTTTTTTAATGCTTCATTAAAAGGGGATAGGGCAGAGGGAGTTAAGGATTCATCAACTGAAATGTGAGTGGATAAGGCCATGGAATCCCAGATGGGGTACATCCAAGAATACTGAAGGAGCTCAACTTGCCCTGGAAGAGAGTAAATGTAGTCCCACCGCAAAAGATATCAGGGAAGCTATTGGTCTACATGGCAGAGAACCAGAGAGGAAGATAACCGGGCAAACTGGATGGGCCAATTGGTCTTTATATACTGTTAGTTGCTATATTACTATTATACAAAGATTTAACGTGAATATGAAATGAAGAAACCATCAGTACTGCTTTGCCAAGAAAAAAATAGGTCACAGAGAGACTGCAGTATCCTTTTCCAAAAACAATTTGTCTTAAAACTCGTATAACTATTTCAGATTGCTTTGTACCAAGTTAGCACATTATAACAGTGATTGGCAAGTTTCTCATGGTGCCAGTATTATAAGTTAACAGAGCCAGGGGGAGATGTTTCTAATGGTATGAAAGATGTTATCTCACTCAATTTAGGGAAAACATTAAGGAAGGCTGAGCACCTTCACAGCTTGTACAAATGGATGCTTTACATTTAAAATAAGATATGTTAACAAAACAACCCTATACCTTATACCACATTAAGCGTGTGAGTAGCTTGCTTATTGCAGTGGTTACTATCCCTAATCAATTAGGCTTGATACTTCATTTTGATGCAGGAAATTAGAACCAAAAGGTTACCAATAAGGACCCTGACCTCAGCGGTCAGAGTAACAGATAAGTATTAGAAAAATAAGTGTGAAAGCTTGCTGGGCAGACTGGATGGGCCGTTTGTTCAGACAACAACTAACAAGGACTGGAATGGCACAGGCTGGGTAAACAAATAAGCGTGGAAGTAACTTGCTTATTGCAGCAGTTGCTACTAGAGATGTGAATCGGAACTGGAATTGGTTCGGATTCCGGTTCCGATTCACATCGTGTTTTTTTTTTCGTCCGGCCCGATCGTGCTTTTGTTTATTGGCTGCGCCCGAGCCGATAAACAAAAAACCCACCCCAACCCTTTAAAACGAATCCCTTAGCTTCCCCCACCCTCCCAACCCCCCCAAAAACATTTTACAGGTACCTGGTGGTCCAGTGGGGGTCCCAGGAGCGATCTCACACTCTCGGGCCGTCGGCTGCCACTAATAAAAATGGCGCCGATGGCCTTTGCCCTTACCATGTGACAGGGTATCCGTGCCATTGGCCAGCCCCTGTCACATGGAGGGAGCACTGGATGGCCGGCGCCATCTTTAAAAATGGCGCGGGCCATCCAGTGCTCCTACCATGTGACAGGGCTGGCCAATGGCACGGGGAATGGAACAGCTCCCCTATGAGGAAAGACTAAAGAGGTTAGGACTTTTCAGCTTGGAGAAGAGACGACTGAGGGGGGATATGATAGAGATGTTTAAAATTATGAGAGGTCTAGAATGGGTAGATGTGAATCGGTTATTTACTCTTTCGGATAGTAGAAAGATTAGGGGGCACTCCATGAAGTTAGCATGGGGCACATTTAAAACTAATCGGAGAAAGTTCTTTTTTACTCAGCGCACAATTAAACTCTGGAATTTGTTGCCAGAGGATGTGGTTAGTGCAGTTAGTATAGCTGTGTTTAAAAAAGGATTGGCTAAGTTCTTGGAGGAGAAGTCCATTACCTGCTATTAAGTTCACTTAGGGGTAGATTTTCAGAGCCCTGCTCGCCTAAATCCGCCCAAAACCGGGCGGATTTAGGCGAGCAGGGCCCTGCGCGCCGGGAAGCCTATTTTACATAGGCCTCCCGGCGCGCGCAGAGCCCCGGGACTCGCGTAAGTCCCGGGGTTCTCGGAGGGGGGCGTGTCGGGGGGCGGGCCCGGTCGTCGCGGCGTTCCGGGGGCGTGTCGGCAGCGTTTTGGGGGCGGGTACGGGGCGTGGCTACGGCCCGGGGGCGTGGCCGCGCCCTCCGTACCCGCCCCCAGGTCGCGGCCCGGCGCGCAGCAGGCCCGCTGGCGCGCGGGGATTTACGTCTCCCTCCGGGAGGCGTAAATCCCCCGACAAAGGTAAGGGGGGGGTGTAGACAGGGCCGGGCGGGTGGGTTAGGTAGGGGAAGGGAGGGGAAGGTGAGGGGAGGGCAAAGGAAAGTTCCCTCCAAGGCCGCTCCGATTTCGGAGCGGCCTTGGAGGGAACGGGGGGAGGCAGCGCGGCTCGGCGCGCGCAGGCTATACAAAATCGATAGCCTTGCGCGCGCCGATCCAGGATTTTAGTGGATACGCGCGGCTCCGCGCGTATCTACTAAAATCCAGCGTACTTTTGCTTGAGTCTGATGCGCAAGCAAAAGTAGGCTGATCGCGCTTCTTTTAAAATCTACCCCTTAGAGAATAGCCACTGCCATTAGCAATGGTAACATGGAATAGACTTAGTTTTTGGGTACTTGCTAGGTTCTTATGGCCTGGATTAGCCACTGTTGGAAACAGGATGCTGGGCTTGATGGACCCTTGGTCTGACCCAGTATGGCATTTTCTTATGTTCTTCTTATGTTCTTATGTCTGTCAGGATCTTCCCTTTCTGACATCATGTTATCTGGTGTCCTGATATCTACTTTTACAAAGTGCTGTACTATCATTCATTTTAAAATTGGTTTTTTTCCCATTGTTTTACCCAATACTGAACTTAGATTAACGGGTCTTTAATTGCCTGCCTCTTCTCTGTTCGCATGTTTGAGTAGTGGGACTGCCTTGCCTTTCTCCAGCTCCTTGGAGCTTCCCCATTTTCAAGAACTTGCCAGAGAGCTGCAGGGGATGCACATTCTTGAGCTTTTAAAATAACCTGGGGTGTATAACAACAGGTCCCTATGGGGATGATATATGAATAGAATGTTTGTGAATATAGCAATGCAGAAATATCTGAAACATTATTACAATTTACTGTTGATTCTTAATAATTAATCAAACCACTGTAATTTAATCTCTGTATCAAGAGTGGTCAACTCTGGCCATCAAAAGCCAAAAACATATGGTTTCTGCGATATCTGCAGTGAATTTTCATGCAATATATCTGCAAGCACTGCCTCCATTGTATGCAAATTGATTTCTTGCTTATTTAATGTGAATATCCTGAAAACCAGATCTATTTGTGACTCCTGAGAACTGGAGCCGGCGCCCCTGCTCTATCTCTCCAGAGAACTGGAGAGGTGCTAGCATATCTCTCCAAGGAAGCTCTTATTTCACTTTATTGCCAATACAAAATGAGCAAGGTGAACAAAACCTCAGACTGCTCGCCTGGAAAAGGAAGCATTTATTTTATTTAAATTTGAATTAACCGGGCAGCCTGAACTCCCATGGTTCTATCCCACCCCCACTCTTCCGGGCCAGACACCCAACATTATACACACAGAAGGAAAACATGAGTCATCACTGGGATGCAACTGGCCGCAGCTGTTTTTTTGTTTACCCTAATAAGGGAGTCTAATTTGGGTGCCGAGTCCTGCCACCACTGCCGATTCTCAACCACAGAACAGGTGCTGATATCTCCATTTCATTCCGCCCAAGCAGAAACATTAGAGGGAGGCCTTGCTCTCTGCGAGCCTCCGACAGGCATCAGACTGCCGTCACCGGAAGAGCAAGGCAGGCCGCCACGCAGCAGGCTCCGCCTGAGTCCCTCACAAACGTGCCTGGCTGTTGATTCTTCAAGGCCCAATCCCCGGGCCTGACATTTGTCATCTGTGGCCAAACGTTGAGTCATGGCCCCAAGGCCCCTCCCTGCTTCATTTTACAGCCTCCAGCATTACAATAGTCTTTCCAGGACTTGGTTGCTGCCGCCGTGACAGAATAGCAACGAACATCAATAATTTGCTAACTAACAATTTGTACTGGATAGAGTGGGTTGGGGGGGGGGGGGGGGGGGGGAGTCACACTGCGCCGCCCCAGGACCAAGGTTGAAAAGGTCGAAAAAAGGGAGCCGGTGGGTTTTAAGTTTTCTGCCAGTCCCTCCCCTCTGCCGGCATCATTGGTTCAATCCCCTGGCCAATCCTGTGGCCTGGCATTGGGGAGCATTCCGATGATGTTGCCATGCCCGATGCCGGACCAACCAGGGGGAGCGATGTCACTAGCAGTGCCCTGGCACGACTCAGAAGAAGTCCTGCTAGTGGCGCAGGCCAGACGCTGCCAGCACCATTAAGCCACTGTGGGGGGGGGGGGGAGGAAGGGATCCCCCTCCCTCCCGCACTTACAGGTATGGCCTGGCATGGCGGTGGTGGCGCCACATGGGTGCAGTGGGCGTCTGGGTATTCCCGGCGCCCTCATATCTATGCTGGGGCACCTTCCATGAACAGTGAAAGAGCCAGGAAGGAAGTTAACGGCAAGCAGTACATCCAGAACGCAGTGACTTTGATTGAACAAGCAAGCTGTTTAATGGTTTCCAGTAACTGAGTTTCTGACCCAGGCTACAGGACTCCTAAACAGGGCAAAAAGACTGGCAGGCAACCATTGATTTGTGTAGAGGGACCTGATCCAAAAACTGTTTTCCGATGAAGAACCTACACAAAAAATTGTTAGAAAAAAGAATAAGGAAAGTTCTTAAAACAAACTGAAAAGGTTTTCATACCAATTACTAATGAACACCGAGTAAGTCATGTATAATGTGGAGTTTGACTGAGATAAAATAAGGGCTAAACATGAAATTAGCAGATTACCTTCCAAATGCAGTGAAAGAACACCACCACCACCAACCAAAAAAATCCCCTTTATTGTCCGCGCTGAATCAGCAACTGTAGAAAACCAAAAAGCAGTGAGCCCTATATTTACATCCCACTTGAGGTTTTCACGCTGACAGACAAGTCACTAAGTATAAATGATCATCCCACGCATGGTTTGTAAAACTTTACATTTATCTTCGTTTTCAGAATATTTGCTGAGCTGTGTCTCTGCCTGTCTCAGTTGCTGTTTTAACCTTAGATTTCCAAACTTAAGGATTGGTAATCAGAAATATTCTATGATGGTGAATGATCACTACAGTGTTGGCACTTTCTTTCTAATATGGTTTCTGGTTAATACTCATTCCTGTTACCTTTCAGATGACTTATTGTAACTCTGTTCCATAAATAGGAAAACCTCAAGCTAGTTATAAGCAAACCTACTTTTGTTTGTTGTGTTACCCCCATGAGTTTTGTGTGTCTACATCATTTGTCCTGAATGATATTCTTGTTATTCAAAAGTGAATAAGAGCCTATACATTTTTTCATAAATATATGTGATCTATTCACAGTAAGATGTATCACGCTTCTTGCATGATTCCCATCCCCTAGCCAGTATGATTTTTATAATACCCTTAATGAATATACATGCATTGGGTCTAAGAACAAGGTTGACATATGCAAATATTAGGGGGATATGCTTAATTTTTCTCATTTTGTTTTGTTTTTGATTTTTTTTAAACCATTTTGCTTATGTTTTATTTCATTTCATTTATTTGAACTAAAATAAAAGAATAAAATCCAATCCAAGTTATAAGTACCTGACAAGTACCCAAACATTAAATAGATCCCCTAATACTAATGCCAATAATAGCAGAGGCTATTTCCTAAGTCAACTTGCTTAAAAGCAGTTTGTGAACTTCTCATCTAAGAACTTATCCAAACCTTTTTTAAATCCAGCTACACTAACTGCCCTAACCACATCCTCCGACAATGAATTCCAGAGCTTATTTGTGAGTTGAGTGAAAAAGAATTTTCTCTGATTTATTTTAAATGTTCTACTTGCTATCTTCATAAAGTGCCCCTAGTCATTCTATTATTTGAAAGAGTAAATAACCAATTTGCATTTATCCATTCTAGTCCTCTTATAATTTTATAGACCTCTATCATATCCCCCTTCAAGCATCTCTTATCCAAGTTGAACAGCCTCTTTAGCCTTTCTTCATAGGGGAACTGTTCCATGCCCTTTATCATTTTGGTCGCCCTTCTCTGTACCTTCCCCCGTACAACTATATCTTTCTTGAGATGCAGCAACCAGAATTGTACTCAGTATTCAAAGTGCAGTCTCAATATGGAGCGATACAGAGGCATTATGACATTCTCCATTTTATTCACCATTCCCTTCCTAATAATTCCTAATATTCTTTTTTTCTTTTTTGACTGTTGCAGCAAACTGAACCAATGATTTCAATGTATTATCCACTATGACATCTAGATGTTTTTCCTGGGTGGTAACTCCTAATATGGAACCTAACATTGTGTAACTAAAGCATGGGTTATTTTTCCGCTATATGCATCACCTTGCACTTGTCCACATTAAATTTTATCTACCATTTGGATGACCAGTCTTCCAGTCTTGCAAAATCCTCCTGCAATTTATCACAATCTGCATGTGATTTAATTTAACGACTCTAAATAATTTTGGGCGATCTGCAATTTTGATTGTCTCACTTGTAATATCCCTTTCTAGATCATTTATAGCACCCTTAGGCACCCCACTGTTTATCTTTTTCCACTGAGAAAACTGACCATCTAATCCTACTCTCTATTTACTGTCATTTAACCAGTTTGCCTCCTGCCTTACTCTGTGGCCTATCTTGGCCTTCTGCCATGCTCTGCAGCCTACCTTGGCTTTTTACCTTATGCAGTGGCCTATTTTGGCCTGCTGCCTTGCTTTGTAGCCTATTTGGCTTCCTGCCTTGCTCTGTGGCCTATCTTGGCCTGCTGCCTTGTTCTGTATCCTACCTTGGCTTCCTGCCTTGATCTGGGGCCTTCTAGGCTCTCTCGCATTACACAGTGACCTTCTGGGCCTACTTGTCCTGCTTTGTGGCCTGTGGGCCTACTAGGGTTACCTTACCCAGTCTCATTCCCCGTTGAGCTTTCTGGTTTCCTGTTGAGTGTCCTAGTCCTGTCCTTGTCTCCTCTTGTCTTGTCTTTGTCCAGTCCTATCCTTTTCCATCCCTAGTACTGCCCACTGATGTCCATGTCCCCAGTCCAGGCCTTGTCTTCTCTTCAAGCCCTTGTTTGCCTGTCTGTATTCCCTTGTCTGTTTCCCCGGCCTTGCACTTGTCCTTTCTTTCAAGCATTGCCCTTGGTTCCAGTCAGAGCCTGGATCTAGTGCCCAGACAGTACCTGAATCCAACTTGCAGTCTGTGCTTGAATCCAGCTCCCAGTCAGTGCCTGGATGCAGCTCCCAGCCTGTACCCAGCTCCAGCCAGAACCTGACTCTAGCTCCCATGCTGTCTCCAGTTCCTTGCCCATATCTATCTTTCAGCCTGTGCTTGAATCCAGCACCAGCTGTTATTCACTAGAGAGAAAATCCTATCGGCACCCAGAACCCAAGGGCTCAACCTGTGGGGTAGGGGCTGGTTAGGCAGAAGACAAGCTTTAGTCCTGCCTTGAAGTCCTGTGTCTCTTTTGTGTGGGTGATCCCTGATTCCAGTCTTCTAGACTGTGACAGAATGAAGAAGCCAAACAACTCCCAAAACAATGGATGCAGGACGCTCTGCCAGCCTGGTTTTGTAACAGGTGCTAATGTTGGAACCCACCACCATTCTTTGAATGTATCAAGGGTGGTACTTTTAATCCAGCCTGTTGGAGGTATGTGGGGAACAAAATGGTGAACCCTGTGGATACAGAGACCTGTCTGTCTTGCAATATACCCAAATTGAGTCTCAAGCTGCAAACTCCAGCCTCTGACAACAGTAGATCTCCCTCTCAAATAACACCCTGCACAGCCTCCCTGGAAACACCAGATAATACAGCCACAATTTGCCAAGGCAATTTAAACTTTGTACCTATAAAGGCAAAACACGATTCTGGATCCAACCAAAATAATCAGGAGTAAATAACTGTACAAGGACATTCTACTTCAGTGCCACTGTTTCATTCTGCAGGAGTTTTGAAGCAGATAGAAACTGTTAGTGCAGTCCTGAGAATTCAGCTTCAATCACCTTCCTGCACAAACCTTTAATGAGATCAATTCTGTGTCTGAGAAGAGTAGCAGGTATTTTTTTCACTCCTGTCCTCTCAGGATCCTGCCTGATCAAATCAGGTTCTGTAGCTAAGTCCAGTCTAGCTGTTCCCAAGACTCTGGTCACAGCTTTTTCTATACTGTCTCTGCAGCCAGATGATCCAGTTCCTGAAACAAATCCTCTCCAGGAGGATTCCAGTCCACTTGATCCACTCCAGGAAGGTTTTGGTCCACATGTTCCACTCTGGAAGGAGTCCTGTCCACTTAATATGCTTTAGGAGGAGCTCGGTCCATGTGTTCCACTCTGTGAGTAGTCCAGTCCACCTAATCTGCTCTGGGAGGTGCATGGTCCACCTTATGTGCTCCAGGAGGAGCATGGGCCACCTGATTCACTCCAGGAGGAGCCCATTCCATCTGATTTACTGTGAGAGGAGCCTGCTCAATCTGATCTACTCTGCAAGGAGCCTGGGCAATCTTGTCCACTCCAGGAAGAGCCTGGTCCAACCACTTCACTCTGGGAGAAGCCCGGATAATCTATGTCAGCCAGTCTGCTCTGGGAGGAGCCCACCCCAGCCATTCCACTCCAGGAGGATCCAGGGCCTTCTATTCTGTTGCAAGAGGAATCTGGTCCATCTGCCCACTCTGGGAGAAGCCCGGCCCGGCTATTCCAGCCAGTTCACTCTGGATAGACTGAGGCCCAACCATTCTAGCCAAGCTGGTCCAGAAAGAGTCCTGCCCGGCCATTCCTTCCAGTCCTCTCTGGGAGGAGCTCGGCCATTCCAGCCCAGCTCCAGAGAGAAGCTCTTCTAGCAACCTAGCACCAAATAGATGCTATTCCAGCAACCCAGTGCCAGAGAGATGCTGTTACAGCGATCTTGCACAAGAGAGATGATGCTCCAGCAACCCAGTGCCAGAGAGATACTATTACAGCCACCCAGCGTCTGAAAGATGCTGGCCCAGCCATCCAGCATCCAAGAAACTCTGGCCTAGCCATCCAATGCCCAAGAAACTCTGGCCCAGCCGCCTAGCGCTCAAGAGACTTTGTTTCAGTGTATTAGTGCCAGAAAGCCCCTGATTCAGTGCTTTGGCACCTGAGAGCCCCTGATTCAGTGCTTCTGTGCCTGAGAGACCCTGATCCAGCACTTCAGTGCCAACAAAGCTCTGGATCAAGACCTCTGCTCCAGAGAAACTCTGATTCCAAACCTCTTCCCCAGAGAAACTCTGTTTCAAGACCTTTGCCCCAGAGAGACTTTGGTTCAAGATCTCTGATCCAGAATCTGGTTCAACACTTCAGCTCTAGAGAGACACCAGTTCAGCACTTCTGCTCCAAGTGCCTTGTTTTCCTTCAGAAAATGGACTTTGCTGCTTGTGATTCAAGAAAACCTAGTATTTACTGACTACAATCCCCATGGCAAATGGGATCTAGGAGGAAGGGGTCTTAAAAGGGGAAGGGGGTCTGTCACAGTTCCACCTGCTATGCAGCCTTCCCACCAGCAGAGGCCTTTAGCAACCCCCACTCATAGCTACCCTAGCTACCTCCTTGTTGATCACCCAACTCAACAGTACCAGCCCTACTAAACTCAGCTTTTCCAGTTCCTTCTTGCCTCTTCATGGAGTCACCTTGGCTCCTTGAATTGGCCAGAATGTCTTGCTACTCTATTTTGCCTTGCGGCCTACCCAGGCCTTCTGCCTTGCCTTGTGGGCTATCTTGGCCTGCTGCCTTGCTCTGCAGCCTACCTAGGCTTCCTGCATTGTTTTGGGGCCTTCTAGGCTCTCCTGCATTGCACAGTGGCTTTCTGGGCCTACCTGTCCTGCCTTCAGGCCCTCAGGTCTACTAGGGTCACCTTGCCTGGTCTCATGCCCTGTTGAGCTTTCTGGTTTACTGTTGCCTGTCCTAATCCTTTCCTTGTCTCGTCTTGTCTTGTCCTTATCCAGTCCTGTCCTTATCCAGTCCGGTTTGGGTCCAGATCTAGTCCTGCCCAGTCCAGTCCATGTCCCCAGTCCAGGCCTTCTCCTGTCTTCAAGTCCTTGTTTGCCTGTCTTCAGTCCTTGTCTGTTTCCCTGGCCTTGCCCTTGTCCTTTGTTTCAAGCATTGCTCTTGGTTCCAGTCAATGCCTGGATTCAGCTGCCTGTCAGTACTTGGGGTCTAGCTCCTAGCTATTAATAAATATAGCTCCCAGCCTGCTCTTGAATCTAGCTCCCAGTTAGTGACTGAATCTGATTCCCAGTCCCTAGATCCAGCTTCCAGCCTGTGCCTGACTCCAACTCCCAGCCAGTACCTGACTCCAGCTCCCAGCCTATATCCAGCTTCCAGTCTGTGACTGACTCCAGCTCCCAACCTGTCTCCACCTCCCAAACTGTATCCAGCTTCCAGCCTGTGCTTGAATCCAGCACCAGCTATAATATTCACTAGAAGGAACGTCCTAGAGGCCCCCAGAACCCAAAGGCTCAACCTGAGGAGGAGGGGGTTGATTAGGCAAAAGACCAACTTTAGTCCTGCCTTGCAGTCCTGTGTCACTTCAGTGAGGGTGATCCTTGATTCCAGCCTTCCAGACTGTGACATGCAGGATTAATTCCTGTCGCTCCTGCCCCCATGGGTCCTTATTCAAAATTATAACAGCTAGCTATAAGGCCGTTATTGTTTTTTTGTATGGAGATACAGAAGTTTCTCTTTATAACAAAATGGCATTGGCCTCAGAGTCGGCCAGCGCCATTTTGAATAAGGACCTAATTGGACAGGAGAAAAGGGATTAGTGCTGCTGAATTTAGATTTCTGAAAACCCATGGTTCAAGTGAGGTGGATCTGGGAATGGGTAGGGGGGAGAAGGGTGAGGGCAGGGTCACATGGGAACTTTGTTTTTTACATGTTTTTCTTTATGGTGCAATTTTTTTCATCTGTGGGGAGGGTGGGAACTGGGTCTGGTGGCTCTTTTGGAAACAAAACAAAAGAAAAATGAATCAAATTTCATTCATTTTCATAATGAAATGAAACAAAACAGGAAATTTAATTGAAATTTCCTATTTTGCTTTAAAAAATGCATATTCCTAGCAAATATATATCATGCATATTCATTAGAGATATCTCTGAAAATTAGACTGGCTTGGAAATCCTGAGAGCTGGTTTGGGACGGTGAGGGAATGTACAGAAAACTCCCTCAAACCACCTTAAGGGCCCACCAACAGCTAGCTAGCTGGTCCTCCTTAAGTATCAGCCCTGCAAGGGATTCTGGGTGAAGGGGGGCTCCCCTCACCATACTATATGGAGTCAGGGCCCAGAAGGGTTGGAGAGGCCCCAGGGAACAGGCAGGAACACAGAGTACTGCCATATGATTTATGTCTGATGCTTTTGAACTGCTAGGAAGGACTGTTAAGGTAAGCAAGCAACCTTTGGAAGCTTTTTATTTTTGTTTTTGCCTCCTTTATCCCACTGGCTGTTTCCCAAGCCATGACGGCCCAAGTTGCCACAGGGATCCACTGATGGGATGTCTTTTCTGCAACTCTGTTTCCTTTGTAGTTTTAATGTTGGCTTTCAGGTTTTGCCAGTTGTGTTTAGCTGACCATAAGGCTCTATTTAGACAGCAGTTTCTCTCATTCTCTTTGTGTGAAAATAACATTTTTTTTTAAAACTCGTTATCAATTTTCAAGCTTATAACATAAAAATATAAATAGAATCAAATAACAATAATGCAGTGAGATGCACTTCACTGATTTTAGCTTTTACTTGTGTCCCTTGCATAGAGGGGATTATGTAATGTTCCTGTAACTGGGGTCATAAACAGCTCCTAGAAAGGTTTGAATTGGGACTTCAGGGACTGATTTGATTTATACAATTTGCACAGATGTATATTAGTCATGCATCTTGGTGATTTTCACCAGAAATAGTCAAATTAGCCAGTCAGGTTTGACTGATCCATTTTTCAAGAATATTTCTGACCTTGACAGTCAATTTATGGCTTCTTAGTGAGTAGGATCCTTAGTTACCAGTTGGCTGTGATGTGTTAGTTTGACCTTAGTCAGCTTTGCATTAATACATTATAGAAGAATCACGACATCTAATTACTGTTTAACAAGGTGGCGCAGCTTATTATACATTATTAAACAATTACTCCATATACAGTATACGTTCACCTGAGATATAACAGAAGAAGGTATATTGATTCTCTAGTCATGGCTGATGAATAAAACATTTGTTTCTTCTAGTAAAGTGGCCTTCAACCCTGTCTAGGAGTCAAACCTAACCAATCTGGTTTCCAGGATATCTAAAATAAACATGCAAGAGGGAGATTTACATATACTGGGTCCCTGTGAAATCTGTATAATACATATTTATTATGGATATCCTGAAACCAAACCAATTAGATGTGCCTTCAGGACAGGACTGACAACATTTAACTAGAAACCCTGACAAGCCCACCTGCTAGAGAAAGATATAAAAGTAGATTTTTATGATTTGAAAGACTGTGTATTCAGTAGGGATGTGCATTCGGATTGACCGCATATGGAAAACGCAACTCAAATTTTTTTTTTTACTTAAAAAAAAGATGGGGCGTATACGAGCAGATTTCCGACATAAATGAACATAGATATGTCGGATACGGCGAATCGCCATGCGCGCGCTTTCTCGCCGCCATTACCTGCGACTCGAGCTCGGAGCCCCGGATTACCTGAAAATGGCGGCGCCCCTGCGGTAACCATGCCAACCTGTCTGACCCTGTCCTGTGAGTCTCAGTGACTCACAGGAAAGGGTGGGACAGGTCGGCATGGATACCGGAACGCAGCGAATCTGCGTTCACCTTTTCAGAGAAGCACTGAATGCAGCGAATCGCGCTGTCATTCCGTGCTTCTCTGAGGATTTCCTGACGAGCCAGCAGCACTATAAAAGCAGCAGCAGCACGAGGACTGACGGACATTGTCAGCGATTCAGTGGGGAGGTGGGATCGGGATCGTGCAGGGTGGGCTTAGGCAGGCTGAGGCAGAGAAGATAGCAGAACCCGATTTGATAGACAACACAGAACAGAACCAGATTTGATAGACAACACAGAACAGATTCTTTGTTAGGGAAAAAAAAAAAAGAACATTCTTATTGAGTGAGTCTGTACATTTTATCCTGGGCAGTGCCAGGCAGGGCTGGCAGTACTCTGCCTCATATTTGCTATTTTTAAACAGACTTAAAAGCATTCTCCTTGAGTGGTTCAGTGCTGGCTGGGCAGCAGTTCCAGGGCTGGGAGTACTCTGCCTCATATCTACTTTAGTTCTATGTGCACTGCAGTGCACACAGACAGACACATTCCGTGCATTGCCAGGCAGACAGTGAGGCAGTGGGCATTGTAAACAGAGTGAACATTGCCCTTCAGCAAGTCTGTTACATTTGCTATTTTTAAACAGACTTAAAAGCATTCTCCTTGAGTGGTTCAGTGCTGGGTGGGCAGTGCCAGGGCTGGCACTGGCAGTACTCTGCCTCATATCTACTGAAAAGGAAGCTTGTTCTCTGTGCACTCACTGCACACACACAGACACATTCCGTGCATTGCCAGGCAGGCAGTGAGGCAGTGGGCATTGTAAACAGAGTGAACACATTCTCCTTCAGTGGTTCAGTGCTGGGTGGGCAGCAGTTCCAGTGCTGGGAGTACCCTGCCTCATATCTACTTTAGTTCTATGTGCACTGCAGTGCACACAGACAGACACATTCCGTGCATTGCCAGGCAGGCAGTGAGGCAGTGGGCATTGTAAACAGAGTGAAGATTGGCCTTCAGCGAGTCTGTTACATTTGCTATTTTTAAACAGACGTAACCGCATTGTCCTTGAGTGGTTCAGTGCTGGGTGGGCAGCAGTTCCAGGGCTGGGAGTACCCTGCCTCATATCTACTGAAAAGGAAGCTTGTTCTCTGTGCACTCACTGCACACACACAGACAGACACATTCCGTGCATTGCCAGGCAGGCAGTGGGCATAAACAGAGTGAAGATTGGCCTTAAGCGAGTCTGTTCAATTTGTTATTTTTAAAAAGACGTAAACGCATTGTCCTTGAGTGGTTCAGTGCTGGGTGGGCAGCAGTTCCAGGGCTGGGAGTACCCTGCCTCATATCTACTGAAAAGGAAGCTTGTTCTCTGTGCACTCACTGCACACACACAGACAGACACATTCCGTGCATTGCCAGGCAGGCAGTGAGGCAGTGGGCATTGTAAACAGAGTGAACATTGCCCTTCAGCGAGTCTGTTACATTTGCTATTTTTAAACAGACTTAAAAGCATTCTCCTTGAGTGGTTCAGTGCTGGGTGGGCAGCAGTTCCAGGGCTGGGAGTACCCTGCCTCATATCTACTGAAAAGGAAGCTTGTTCTCTGTGCACTCACTGCACACACACAGACAGACACATTCCGTGCATTGCCAGGCAGGCAGTGGGCATAAACAGAGTGAAGATTGGCCTTAAGCGAGTCTGTTCAATTTGTTATTTTTAAACAGACGTAACCGCATTGTCCTTGAGTGGTTCAGTGCTGGGTGGGCAGCAGTTCCAGGGCTGGGAGTACCCTGCCTCATATCTACTGAAAAGGAAGCTTGTTCTCTGTGCACTCACTGCACACACACAGACAGACACATTCCGTGCATTGCCAGGCAGGCAGTGAGGCAGTGGGCATTGTAAACAGAGTGAACATTGCCCTTCAGCGAGTCTGTTACATTTGCTATTTTTAAACAGACTTAAAAGCATTCTCCTTGAGTGGTTCAGTGCTGGGTGGGCACTGGGCAGCAGTTCCAGGGCTGGGAATACCCTGCCTCATATATACTTTAGTTCTATGTGCACTGCAGTGCACACAGACAGACACATTCCGTGCATTGCCAGGCAGGCAGTGAGGCAGTGGGCATTGTAAACAGAGTGAACATTGCCCTTCAGCGAGTCTGTTACATTTGCTATTTTTAAACAGACTTAAAAGCATTCTCCTTGAGTGGTTCAGTGCTGGGTGGGCAGTGCCAGGGCTGGCACTGGCAGTACTCTGCCTCATATCTACTGAAAAGGAAGCTTGTTCTCTGTGCACTCACTGCACACACACAGACACATTCCGTGCATTGCCAGGCAGGCAGTGAGGCAGTGGGCATTGTAAACAGAGTGAACACATTCTCCTTCAGTGGTTCAGTGCTGGGTGGGCAGCAGTTCCAGTGCTGGGAGTACTCTGCCTCATATCTACTTTAGTTCTATGTGCACTGCAGTGCACACAGACAGACACATTCCGTGCATTGCCAGGCAGGCAGTGAGGCAGTGGGCATTGTAAACAGAGTGAACATTGCCCTTCAGCGAGTCTGTTACATTTGCTATTTTTAAACAGACTTAACCGCATTGTCCTTGAGTGGTTCAGTGCTGGGTGGGCAGCAGTTCCAGGGCTGGGAGTACCCTGCCTCATATCTACTGAAAAGGAAGCTTGTTCTCTGTGCACTCACTGCACACACACAGACAGACACATTCCGTGCATTGCCAGGCAGGCAGTGGGCATTGTAAACAGAGTGAAGATTGGCCTTCAGCGAGTCTGTTACATTTGCTATTTTTAAACAGACTTAACCGCATTGTCCTTGAGTGGTTCAGTGCTGGGTGGGCAGCAGTTCCAGGGCTGGGAGTACCCTGCCTCATATCTACTGAAAAGGAAGCTTGTTCTCTGTGCACTCACTGCACACACACAGACAGACACATTCCGTGCATTGCCAGGCAGGCAGTGGGCATAAACAGAGTGAAGATTGGCCTTAAGCGAGTCTGTTCAATTTGTTATTTTTAAACAGACGTAACCGCATTGTCCTTGAGTGGTTCAGTGCTGGGTGGGCAGCAGTTCCAGGGCTGGGAGTACTCTGCCTCATATCTACTTTAGTTCTATGTGCACTGCAGTGCACACAGACAGACACATTCCGTGCATTGCCAGGCAGGCAGTGAGGCAGTGGGCATTGTAAACAGAGTGAACATTGCCCTTCAGCGAGTCTGTTACATTTGCTATTTTTAAACAGACTTAACCGCATTGTCCTTGAGTGGTTCAGTGCTGGGTGGGCAGCAGTTCCAGGGCTGGGAGTACCCTGCCTCATATCTACTGAAAAGGAAGCTTGTTCTCTGTGCACTCACTGCACACACACAGACAGACACATTCCGTGCATTGCCAGGCAGGCAGTGGGCATTGTAAACAGAGTGAAGATTGGCCTTAAGCGAGTCTGTTCAATTTGTTATTTTTAAACAGACGTAACCGCATTGTCCTTGAGTGGTTCAGTGCTGGGTGGGCAGCAGTTCCAGGGCTGGGAGTACCCTGCCTCATATCTACTGAAAAGGAAGCTTGTTCTCTGTGCACTCACTGCACACACACAGACAGACACATTCCGTGCATTGCCAGGCAGGCAGTGAGGCAGTGGGCATTGTAAACAGAGTGAAGATTGGCCTTCAGCGAGTCTGTTCAATCTGCTATTTTTAAACAGACTTAACCGCATTGTCCTTGACTTGGTCCGTTCATTTTGTTATTTTAAACAGACTGAGCATTCTTCTTGAGTGGGTCTGTTAATTTAGTTATTTTAAACTGACCGAACATTATTATTGTGGGACAGTGGGCAGTGTTACCACTAGTACTCATTGACATTAAATCCATAATGTCAGGGAAAGGGAGATGCAAGCGACTTAGTGGGAATGGCAGCGGAGGCACCGCAAAAGACACCAGCGCAACACCACCAGTACAGGTAAAAAGGCAACTGTCGCAATCAAACGTCTTTGTAGGGGATGGCAGTTCCATGGCAAAAAAAAAGAAATCAGACCATGAAACTTTGCAATCGCCAGCACCTGTTTCTGGCACTGTAGTTTTGGAGGAGAGTGAAGAGGAGGCAGAGTCTAGCCAGACAAAAGTTACACACCCAAGAGCAGCCAGGGGACAGAAGTGTCCTGCAAAACTTTGCGGTGACAAGGTAGCGCTGGCACTGTTAGCTTCTGATTCAGAAGAAGAATCTTCTTGGATGGGATTCTCATCAGAAACGGAAGATGTTATACCTGAGCAATCTTCGGTAGAATTGTCAGTTAGTCCTGTTTTAGCCTCCACCTCCAGAAATCTGCGGCAGGGGAGACATTCCACTGATATCGAGGAGGAGGAAGAGCTGTCAGAAGGGAGACAGAGGGTGACTGTTGCCCCCGCTGGCATTGCTTCGCCGGGTGCAGTGGGTGCACCACCCACACCCAGTAGTACCTCAACTCCAGTGCCACCATCCACCCCCAGGGCGGGAAAGAGAGGAGGATCACAAAAGAAATCTGCGATCTGGGCACATTTTAAAGTGACAGAAGACCCGCGTTATGCTCGGTGTAATTACTGTGCCAGGGATATTAGCAGAGGCAAGCAACTGGGACATCTGTCAAATTTTGGCATGGAGTATCATGTTAAGAGGCAACACCCAACAAGATTACTGCCATCTGGGGATGGTAGCATTTTCCGTCAGGGGACCCCTTCCCCTTCCAACCAGGGTGCAGTGGTAGGAAAGCAGCAGAGTCAGCCCACGCCCTCATACCCTTCTAGCAGTCAGGCGGCAGGCCAGAAACCCACTGACATGTGGGAGAAGCGACAATGCACCATGGAGGAAATGGGGTGGAGTGCGGTAACGCTATCCCGGGGTAGGAGGCAGGCAGCCGCAAAAGTAGTAACAGGAGCATTGGGGAAATGATTGCCCTTGATGACCAGCCCCTGCAGTTAGTTGAGAATGTGGGTTTCAAACGTTTCTTGAAGGTCGTACTTCCAAATTACAAAGTCCCCTCCAGAACCACATTTAGTAGAAAGGTCATCCCCAGCCTGTACAAGCACTGTGTCAGTCGCGTGCAAGCACTGCTAGGTAAGGCAGACGGAAGAGTGCATTTCACCTGCGATATCTGGACCGCCATGAATGCTGCACACTCTTACCTCTCTCTGACAGCACACTGGTGGGACATGGCAGAGGCAGGGGCAGCCAGCAGCTCTATTACTGAACAAGCATCAGGGTGGAGGTGGGCTTTACTGAACACCCACCTGACGGACCATGCCCATACCGCTGCCAATATTCTAGCATGCATCAGAAAGATGCTGGCGAGCTGGAAAGTACACCAGCGAGACAGTAAAACGCGGGCAGGCTTTTTTGTCACAGACAACGGTGCAAACATGGTTAAGGCAATAAGCGATGGGCGGTTTAAGAACATCCGATGTTTTGCACACACTCTGCATCTGGTAGTGAAGTCAGGTTTGGGCTTGGAGTCCAAGGACAAGGAGACTGAATACCTGCGTAGGTTAATACAGAAGTGCAGGAACATAGCAGCACACTTCCACAGAAGTGTCAGGGCGGGGCAGGTTCTCCGAGAAAATCAGACTGCTTTGGATATGCCCGAGAAGCGTCTCATTCAAGACGTTCCCACCCGGTGGAATTCCACCTTTATGATGCTGGAGAGGTTATTGGAGCTGCAGACACCCCTTCATGAACTTTCTGGTACAATAGACATAGGTGTACAGAATCCCCTAGGGCATCACGATTGGTTAGTCATGAGTCAGCTGGTAAAAATCCTGCAGCCCTTCAAGGACGTCACGGAGGAGCTGAGTTCCAGAAGTTCCACCTTGGCTGACATCATCCCTATAGTGAAATTCCTGGATGACCATTTGGAAGGCATTAAACGGCAAGAGGGAATGACTGCTGAGGTGCTGCAGTGTGTGGACGTTTTGCAGCAGCAGGTGAAAGACAGATTAAGGCCTTTAACAGAGGACAGCACATACATGCTCGCCTCTGTCTGTGATCCCCGTGTGAAAGGTAAAATCGCCCTACAGACCAATTGTCTGTCATTTGTGAAGGAGCTGTTGTTAGCACAGGTCCGTGAACAGGAGCACCATAGGCGGAGACAGATTAGGCTTGAAGCACAGGTGGAAACAGCAGGCACGTCACAGAGTTGTGCTGCTGCTATCCCTGGCAGGAGAAGGACTGTGTCAGTGACAGATACTATTACTAGTGCCTCCACCTCAACGTCAGAACGCCCAAGGCATGTTGGCCATAAAGATACATCAGTAGTGCAACAGGCGAGAGAGAAAGTAACTGGATTGAGTGACTCTCAGCCCTCCCAAGCACAGGAGGAGACAGCAGCAGAGCTGTCAGTGAAACGGTATCTCTCAGAGCCGATAGAGAATACGCAGACAGATCCGCTGGCATATTGGGCACACAAGTCCACTGTCTGGCCACACCTAGCCAAAGTGGCTGAAGGATATCTGTCATGTCCACCAACAAGTGTGCCCAGTGAACGTGTTTTTTCAATGACAGGGGATATCATGAGCCCTCACCGCTCAAGGCTTTCACCGGTCTTGATGGAAATGCTAGTGTTTTTGAAAGTAAACCTGCCAGTGCTTGGCTTTCCCGATTTTCCTTGTGAATGGCAAGATGAATAAAAGCTATTGAAAGGAGCCTTGCAGCAGTTCCAATTGCCTCCTATGCTCAAGATAATGTAAGCAGTAAGCACTGCAGCACATGTTCTTGACATGAATCGCTGTGTCTGACCGGCATCTACTGTGCAGCCCTAGTGTTCCCACAAGTGTTTTAACTCCGTTGCTGTTCCTGCCTGTACCTCCAGGCCTTGTGTCCCTAGCTGGGCAGTTCCATTTTGTTATTTTAAACAGACTGAGCATTGTCCTTCAGAGTGGGTCTGTTGATATTGCTATTTTAAACAGACTGAGCATTGACCTTCAGAGTGGGTCCGTTAATTTTCTTATTTTAAACAGACTGAGCTTTCTTCTTCAAGGCCGAAGTGGAGAAGGGTTCCATGTGAACAGCAGTTCAACATGGGTCAGCCGGTCCTAACAGATAGGCGAGCGCCGTTCGGAAGGGACGGGCGATGGCCTCCGTCGTCCTCGGCCGATCGAAAGGGAGTCGGGTTCAGATCCACGAACCCGGAGTGGTGGAGAATCGGCGCTGGGCTCTTCCCTCTTCACTCGCCGTTACTGAGGGAATCCTGGTCAGTTTCTTTTCCTATGCGACTTGTGTCCCTAGCTGGGATTGACCTCTGTCCTCCAATGATGTGCCTGTTCCTCCAGGCCTTGTGTTCCCACAAGTGTTTTAACTCCGTTGCTGTTCCTGCCTGTACCTCCAGCCATTGTGTTTCTACTGGTGTTTTAACTCCATTGCTGTGCCTGCCTGTCCCTCCAGGCCTTGTGTCCCTAGCCGGGATTGACCTCTGTCCACCAATGATGTGCCTGTTCCTCCAGGCCTTGTGTCCCTAGCTGGGCAGTTCCATTTTGTTATTTTAAACAGACTGAGCATTGTCCTTCAGAGTGGGTCTGTTGATATTGCTATTTTAAACAGACTGAGCATTGACCTTCAGAGTGGGTCCGTTAATTGTGTTCTTTTAAACAGACTGAGCATAGTCCTTGAGTGGGTCCGTTAATTTTGTTCTTTTAAACAGACTGAGCATTGACCTTCAGAGTGGGTCCGTTAATTTTCTTATTTTAAACAGACTGAGCATATTCCTTGAGTGGGTCCGTTAATTTTGTTCTTTTAAACAGACTGAGCATTCTTCTTCAAGGCCGAAGTGGAGAAGGGTTCCATGTGAACAGCAGTTCAACATGGGTCAGCCGGTCCTAACAGATAGGCGAGCGCCGTTCGGAAGGGACGGGCGATGGCCTCCGTCGTCCTCGGCCGATCGAAAGGGAGTCGGGTTCAGATCCCCGAACCCGGAGTGGCGGAGATTCGGCGCTGGGCTCTTCCCTCTTCACTCGCCGTTACTGAGGGAATCCTGGTTAGTTTCTTTTCCTACGCTGCTTGTGTCCCTAGCTGGGATTGACATCTGTCCTCAAATGATGTGCCTGTTCATCCAGACCTTGTGTTCCCACGCATATTCTTATTTCTGAGAGATTTTCCGATTCCTTTGTCATCAGCTAAAGTGCATAAGATGCGTTGATGAATAGTTTTGAAGATGACACATATGGCTTTATAGATGATACGGAAGTGGACGGGTAGCCAATGTAACTCTTTCAGAATGGGAGATATGTGGTCTCTCTTTCTTGCGCCTGTTAGTAATCGGGCTGCTGAATTTTGAACCATCTGTAGTGGTTTGGAATAGGATGAGGGCAGACCTAGCAATAGGGAACTGCAGTAGTCTAATTTCGCAAAAATGACTGCTTGGATGATCGTTCTGAAGTCTTGAGCATGGAAAAGAGGTCTTATCCTCTTCCGAACCTGGAGTTTATAGAAGCAGTCTTTGGCTGTTTTGTTGATATGTGCCTTGAAGTTTAGCCGGTTGTCTATTATCACTCCTAAGTCTGTAACTTGTGTGGTAGGTAGGTTGGTGGGAAGAGTAGTGTTGGAGATATTGTTTTCAGGAGAGATGAGTAGGATTTCTGTCTTGGATGAGTTTAAGATGAGGTGTAGGTTGTTTACTACTTGTTTGATTTTCTGGTGGCATGTTTCCCAGTAGTCAAGAGTTTTAGAGTATGTGTCTTTGATATGGATGATGATTTCAATATCATCTGCGTAAAGGAAGTACTTTAGATTGAGGTCGGTAAGAAGTTGGCAGAGAGGAAGAAGATAGATATTAAATAGGGTCGGAGATAATCAAGAACCTTGAGGGACTCCTATGACAGAGTCAAATCTTGAGGATTCCTTGTTTTGGAGTTTAACTTTGTAACCTCTGTTATCGAGAAACGTTTTGAACCAGGATCGGACGGTGCCGCTGATTCCTATGGACGAAAGCTGGTTTAGGAGGATGGCGTGGTTGACCGTGTCGAACGCTGCGGAAAGGTCTAACAAGATCAATAGGAAAGAGTTTCCTTTGTCGAGGCCCATTAAGATATAATATTATATCTTACAGTTGTGGTTTGGATCATATTCTTTAGGTCAAGACGGTTGTCTATAATTACTCCCAGGTCTCTCACATGGTTGTGGGTGAGAAGGTGTTTGTGATGGATCTGAGATGGGAGGTTTTCTTGCTTGTAGGAAATGAAGAGGAGTTTAGTTTTAGAGGCATTGAGGACCAGGTTTAGACTGTTGAGGAGATTAGTGGTGGCTTCGGCTTGTAAGCTGTTGTTCCAAAGTGCGATGGCTTTCTTAATAGATTCTGTTATGGGAATAAGAATCTGAACATCGTCTGCATAGATGTAGTGAATGAGGTTAAGACTACTTAACAGTTGGCAAAGGGGAAGGAGGAAACGGCGGGGGTAACGGCAAAGCTGCTGCCAGGGGGGGCTATAACACGCGCCGCCGGAGCGGCGGGCCACCTGCCCCCCCTGGGCCTTCCCAGCCGACACGGAGCCGGTTGCGGCGCTCCGCCGCGGAGGAAATGCGCCCTGCGGCCGTCCGGGAGGCGTTCCCCGCCCCCCCCGCGAAAGGGGTGGGGGATGCGCCGAAAGCCCCCCCGGTCCCACCGAACCCGCCGCCGGGTTGAATCCTCCAGGCGGACTGCACGCACCCCACCCGTTTACCTCTTAACGGTTTCCCGCCCTTTTGAACTCGCTCTTGAAAGTTGTTTTCAACTTTCCCTTACGTACTTATTGATTTTACTGCTTTACTTTATTTTTTTTATTCCTGGACGGGGCCGGGGCCGTCCGGGAGGCGTTCCCCGCCCCCCCGCGAAAGGGGTGGGGGATGCGCCGAAACCACCCCCGGTCCCACCGAACCCGCCGGGTTGAATCCTCCAGGCGGACTGCACGCACCCCACCCGTTTACCTCTTAACGGTTTCCCGCCCTTTTGAACTCGCTCTTGAAAGTTGTTTTCAACTTTCCCTTACGTACTTATTGATTTTACTGCTTTACTTTATTTTTTTATTCCTGGACGGGGCCGGGGCCGTCCGGGAGGCGTTCCCCGCCCCCCCGCGAAAGGGGTGGGGGATGCGCCGAAACCACCCCCGGTCCCACCGAACCCGCCGGGTTCAATCCTCCAGGTGGACTGCACGCACCTCACCCGTTTACCTCTTAACGGTTTCCCGCCCTTTTGAACTCGCTCTTGAAAGTTGTTTTCAACTTTCCCTTACGTACTTATTGATTTTATATATTTACTTTATTTTTTTATTCCTGGACGGGGCCGGGGCCGCGGACTGCACGCACCTCACCCGTTTAACTCTTAACGGTTTCCCGCCCTTTTGAACTCGCTCTTGAAAGTTGTTTTCAACTTTCCCTTACGTACTTATTGATTTTATATATTTACTTTATTTTTTTATTCCTGGACGGGGCCGGGGCCGTCCGGGAGGCGTTCCCCGCCCCCCCGCGAAAGGGGTGGGGGATGTGCCGAAACCACCCCCGGTCCCACCGAACCCGCCGCCGGGTTGAATCCTCCAGGCGGACTGCACGCACCCCACCCGTTTACCTCTTAACGGTTTCCCGCCCTTTTGAACTCGCTCTTGAAAGTTGTTTTCAACTTTCCCTTACGTACTTATTGATTTTACTGCTTTACTTTATTTTTTTTATTCCTGGACGGGGCCGGGGCCGTCCGGGAGGCGTTCCCCGCCCCCCCCGCGAAAGGGGTGGGGGATGCGCCGAAACCACCCCCGGTCCCACCGAACCCGCCGGGTTGAATCCTCCAGGCGGACTGCACGCACCCCACCCGTTTACCTCTTAACGGTTTCCCGCCCTTTTGAACTCGCTCTTGAAAGTTGTTTTCAACTTTCCCTTACGTACTTATTGATTTTATTGATTTACTTTATTTATTTATACCGGCATTGCATCCGCTGTAGGCTTCCCTGGTCGGTCTTGTGCATTTGAATAAACGGAGAGGAATTTGTAGGTCGATAATGGTGTGTTGGTGAATGATTTTTTATATCAAGGTGATGGATTTGTAAATGACTCTGAACTGAATTGGTAACCAGTGGAGGTCTTTTAGGACTGGGGAAATGTGGCCTCCTTTCCTAGTGTTTGTTAGTAGACGGGCTGCTGCGTTTTCAACCATTTGGAGTGGTTTCGTGTATGAGGAAGGGAGTCCAAGTAATGTAGAGTTGCAGTAGTAGAAAATGAGGGCTTGGAGGATGGTTCTGAAGTGTTTGGCGTGGAAGAGTGGTCTTATCCTTTTTTAAACTTGCAGTTTATAGAAGCAGTCTTTGGTGGTTTTATTGGGGGGCCACTACCGGCCTAACACCGTCCGCCGGCTGATCCTCCATCAGAAGGACTTGGGCCCCCGAGCGGCGCTGGGGAGCCGGTCTTCCGTATGCCACATTTCCCGCGCCCGCCGGACAGGCGGGGATTCGGCGCTGGGCTCTTCCCTCTTCACTCGCCGTTACTGAGGGAATCCTGGTTAGTTTCTTTTCCTCCACAGCTTGTGTCCCTAGGTGGACCCTGCGGGTCGGTACGGCAAGAGCGGTATTCAAACAGCAAGCAATGGGGTATGAAAATACAGACCCCTGTGTACTTACTTGGTATAGGTTTTGCTAGGAGTAAGAATTTGTTGAGGATAATGTCAGTTTCTTAATAAGATCTCATGCTTTGACTGTTGAGGAGATTAGTGATGGCTTGTAAGCTGTTGTTCCAAAGTGCGATGGCTTTGTTAATAGATTCTGTTATGGGAATAAGAATCTGAACATCGTCTGCATAGATGTAGTGAATGAGGTTGACTACTTAACAGTTGGCAAAGGGGAAGGAGGAAACGGCGGGGGAAACGGCGAAGCTGCTGCCGGGGGGGGGGGGGGGGCAATAACACGCGCCGGAAATGGTATTTAACCTTAGATGGAGTTTACCACCCACTTTGGCCTGCATTCCCAAACAAACAGACTACGAGAAAACCCGGTCCCGGAGCGCCGGGGGCCACTACCGGCCTAACACCGTCCGCGGGCTGAGGCTTGATGAGAAGGACTTGGGGCCCCGAGCGGCGCCAGAGAGGCGATCTTCCGAACGCCACATTTCCCGCGCCCGCCGGATGAGCAAGGATTCGGCGCTGGGCTCTTCCCTCTTCACTCGCCGTTACGGAGGGAATCCTGGTTAGTTTCTTTTCCTCCGCGGCTTGTGTCCATAGGTGGGATTGACCTCTGTCCTAGAATGATGTGCCTCTTCATCCAGGCCTAGTGTTCCTACTGGTGTTTTAAGTCCATTGCTGTGCCTGCCTGTTCATCCAGACCTTGTGTTCCCACACGTATTATTATTTCTGAGAGATCTTCCAATTCCTTTGTCATTTTCTGAAGTGCATAAGTAGGGTAGCTAAATGAGGAGAATATTGGAGGGGCGAAGTTCCATATTGAAAGCTGAGTAGCTTTACTTATCTAGTGAAAGTTTGAAGGATCAGGGAAGGCTTGTAAGAATAGCCAAGTTTGTTAATAGATTCTGTTATGGGAATAAGAATCTGAACATCGTCTGCATAGATGTAGTGAATGAGGTTAAGACAAGTTAACAGTTGCCAAAGGGGAAGGAGGAAACGCCGGGAGGGGGGGCTATAACACGCGCCGCTGGAGCAGCGGGCCACCTGCCCCCCCTGGGCCTTCCCAGCCGAACTGTAGCCGGTCGCGGCACACCGCCGCAGAGGAAATGCGCCCTGCGGGGGCCGGGGCCGTCCGGGAGGCGTTCCCCGCCCCTCCCCCACCCCCCGCGAAAGGGGTGGGGGTGGGGGATCCGCCAAAACCCCGGTCCGACCGAACCCGCCGGGTTGAATCCTGCGGGCGGACTGCACGGACCCCACCCATTTACCTCTTTACAATTTCACGCCCTCTTGAACTCCCTCTTCAAAGTTGTTTTCAACTTTCCCTTGCGGTACTTACTTATTTATTTTATTTATTTAAGGTTTTTTTATACCGGCATTCATGAAATCGTTCACATGATGTCGCTTTACAGAAAACAGGGGTGCAAAGAAAACAACCTATAACATAAATACACGTGGTGAAGAGATGCAGTTACAATTAACTGGGGCTATGAACTGGGAGTGTAAGAAATAAAGAGGGATAGAGGAGGTTAATTATATACATGTGTAGAATATAAAAATATACAAGAGTACATTACAAATATGGCGTCCAATATATACAGCTTCTGAGCTGAGAATTTATTGATGGTGTGTGTTAGGTGCAGTTCGGGAAGGCTTGCCTGAAAAGCCATGTCTTGAGTCTTTTCCGAAAGGTTAGGAGGCAAGGTTCATTTCTGAGATCTGGGGGGATGGAGTTCCATAACGGTGGACCTGCTGTGGAAAGGGCTCAATCTCTAAAGGTGCTGTGATAAGTGGTTTTGGAGGGTGGAACAAGGAGGCATCCTCTGTAGGCTTCCCTGGTCGGTCTTGTGCATTTGTATAAACGGAGAGGAATTTGTAGGTCGATTATGGTGTGTTGGTGAAAGATTTTGTATATCAAGGTGATGGATTTGTAAATGACTCTGAACTGAATTGGTAACCAGTGGAGGTCTTTTAGGACTGGGGAAATGTGGTCTCTTTTCCTAGTGTTTGTTAGTAGACGGGCTGCTGCGTTTTGAACCATTTGGAGTGGTTTTGTGTATGAGGAAGGGAGTCCAAGAAATGTAGAGTTGCAGTAGTCTAATTTGGAGAAAATGAGGGCTTGGAGGATCCTGGTTAGTGTCTTTTCCTCCGCGGCTTGTGTCCCTAGCTGTGATTGAACTCTGTCCTCGAATGATGTGCCTCTTCATCCAGGCCTTGTGTCCCTAGCTGGGATCGACCTCTGTGCTCGACTGCTGCGCCTCTTCATCCCGGCCTTGTGTTCCCACAGGTGTTTTAACTCAGTTGCTGTACCCATTCTTCCGGGCCTTGTGTTCCCACAGGTGTTTTAACTCAGTGGCGGTGCCTGTTCATCCAGGCCTTGTGTTCCCACAGGTGTTTTAACTCAGTGGCTGTGCCTGTTCATCCAGGCCTTGTGTTCCCACAGGTGTTTTAACTCAGTGGCTGTGCCTGTTCATCCAGGCCTTGTGTTCCCACAAGTGTTTTAACCTGGTTGCTGTGCCTGTTCATGCAGGCCTTGTGTCCCTAGCTGGAATTGACCTCTGTCCTCGAATGATGTACCTGTTCATCCAGGCCTTGTGTTCCCACACGTATTCTTATTTGTGAGAGATCCTAGGCTCCAATTCGTTTGTCATCAGCTGAAGTGCGTAAGTACAGTCTGAATTCACTAGACGCCAACGGAATTCACTAGACGCCAACGATATTCACTGGACGCCAATGTAAACACCGGGTACACACAACTCTAGGGGTGGACCCGTTCCAGGGAGTCCTTCCCTGAACAAGCATGAGGGTGGAGGTGGGCTTTACTGCACACCCACCTGACGGACCATGCCCATACCGCTGCCAATATTCTAGCATGCATCAGAAAGATGCTGGCGAGCTACCAGTGTTTTAACCTAGTTCCTGTGCCTGTTCATGCAGGCCTTGTGTCCCTAGCTGGGATTGACCTCTGTCCTCGAATGAAGTGCCTGTTCATCCAGGCCTTGTGTTCCTACTGCTGTTTTAACTCCATTGCTGTGCCTGCCTGTTCATCCAGACCTTGTATTCCCACACGTATTCTTATTTCTGAGAGATCCTCCAATTCCTTTGTCATCTGCTGAAGTGCGTAAGTACCGTCTGAATTCACTAGACGCCAACGGAATTCACTAGACGCCAACGATATTCACTGGACGCCAATGTAAACACCGGGTACACACAACTCTAGGGGTGGACCCTTTCCAGGGAGTACTTCCCTGCACAAAGGAAAGGGAACTCTCTCCTGGGCCAATTGATAAGAAAACCACAATTCTGCAGCCAAAAATAGGCTGGAAATCCTTCCCCCATTGACTTTAATGGGCGACATATGTACATATACCCAACTCATTAGATTTTTTTTATGTCCATATTGGCCGCAAGTGGGACCCACTTTCGGACATAAGAAATATGAACATAAAATTTTGCTCTGCACATCCCTAGTATTCAGGAGGTCGATATTCAACTGAAGGCTGTCTGGGTGAGTTATCTGGATAACCTTACACATGCAAATTTATACTGCATATTCAGCAGTCCAGCCAGGCCACTAACTATACCCAGACAAACCAGAACTTATACCTGGTAAGCTTCTCTTGTCATGACTGAAGTTATCCAGATAATTTACCTGGATAACTTTGGAAATCCAAGTTATCTGGCTAAATTAGCCAAATAACATTGACCTGCCTAGAAACAGCCCTGGAACATGCTCCCACCCTCACCACATACTTTTATCCAGATACATTTTGCCTTGGTAATCACTTACCTGGGAAAAAATTATCTGGTTACAGCCATGGGAATTTGAAACCTCAGGGTGTGTCTGGGTAACTTAAAGAGTTACTGGGACAAGCCTCTTTGAATATTGACCAAAGGTTAAGGATTGAAATATACCAGTAGGCATGCTTTTGGTTGAATGATGGACCGAGACTGGCTATTGGTGGAGCTTTCCTTGCTTTCAGAGTGCATTGAAAGAGAGAATAAAAGAACATTTGTCAGTGAATTTCATGGGTCTATTAAATATGTACTACATATTGTGCAGTAAGTTAATGCACTTATAAATTAGTATGACAGAAATCAAGGATATACCTTGAGAAAAGATAATCATGGTAAAAGGTTAGGACAACATTCTGTTCTCCAATCTTCTGATCTTTTTGCAATAAAATGTTTTCAATGCCAAGAGTACATTTTATTCAGTGTGCAAGCATTTTTTTTTTTATTTATTGTAGCAGATACACAATATGATTAGTCTTTATTGGCTATTATAGACTAACTGTAGAGGGAGGTTGCAGTCCATCTGCATACTTCTCCTAGCTACTTCGGTGGTCGACTCCAGAAGTCACCACAACTCACCTTGGACCTGCGCTGCTCCCTGAACAGTTGGCCCAAGTAATAAGGAGGTTGAAGCCCGTTTGTATACTTTTCCTAGCTGCCTTGGTAGTTGACCCTGGCAGTCATGCCAATCCACCTCAGGCCTGAACTGCTCCCACCCTGTGCTCCCTGAGCAGCTGGCCATTTACTGGTGAGGTTATAACTCATCTGCATTTTACTCCCCGCTGGTTCAGAGGATATTCCAATAAAGTTAGCCACATAGATACATCTGGTGAACTTAACTAGCCACTCTGCAGCTGAATATGGATCCTCTTATAATCATTGTTGCCAAGTGGATCCACCACTTTTATCTCTTTCACAAGATCCTGCAAGAGAAAGTGAATTCTAGGAGTGTGCCAAGGCCTGGGTTTGGTGTGTCTTACAGGATGGGTAAGGAAAGGGGCAAGAGAATCTAAAGCAGAGAAGATTCTGCTTTAGATTCTCTTGCCCCTTTCCTTACCCATAGGCTCGGTGGCGGGCGCAAGACCCGGGACGCGCCTAAGTCCCGGGGCTTGAAAAAATGGGCGTTCTGGGGGCGGGGCCGTGGGCGGGGTGCTGGTCCGAGGGCATTCTGGGGGCGGGGCTGAGGGCGGGGTGCTGGCCTGGGGGCATTCCGGGGGCGGGACCGAGGCCTCCGGAACAGCAACCGGGCTGGGGGATGAAGAGCCGGCGCGCGCAAGTTACACCTGCTCGGAGGCAGGCATAACTTCCTCGACAAAGGTCAGGGGTAGGGGTTTAGTTAGGGCTGGGAGGCAGGTTAGATAGGGGAAGGTGCGGGGGGGGGGGGGGGGGGGCGGAAGGAAAGTTCCCTCCGAGGCCGCTCCAATTTCGGAATAGAACATTTTTTAATTATTGGATTTTTGATTCATTAGATGTTTTAAAATATTTTATTGGTGTTTGGGAAATTTTGGATACTCATTCATTAACTGGTTTGAAATATTTATTCCCTTTATGAATATTATTGTACTAATATGATTAATGTTTTATATTTCCTGATTTTATTATTTAATGTTTTATGTAGAGGCTGGCTTGTTGTGGGTTCCAGTTCAGTTCTTCTCAGCACGTTTCTGCTTATACTTTCTGATCTCTTCATTCTGTATTCGGTGAGGTTCTGTCTGTCGTCTGCATATGTGATGGAGGTGAGGGGGTGGGGTGTGTGTGTGTGTGTGTCAATTTTTAAAAAATATCGATTGCAGGAGGAAGCTGGGCTTTATCTGATGGGCCAGGACAGAGACTGAATGAATCGTTAGCGGGGGGCATACAGTAATTGTTTGCACAGGGCAGCAAAAAAACCTAGCACTGGACCTAGGAGAGATTCTTAGAGGTGGGTAGCTACATGGAGGTGGGTGAGAACTTGACTTTTTTGCCATTCTTTATTCTCCCCACCCCCTAGGAGGTAGTTAATATACTTGGGGAGGTTCTAATGGAAACATCCTCTGAGAGATACATTTCCTGGTGCAACCACCCTGCAGACTATTTTTCTTTTGGTAGTGTGGCTTTGCAAATAAGAGGATAATAGCTAATTAAAAAATGTAATGGTGGCCACACTCACTCAATATAGCCTGGGTTTTCACTTGCTCTAAATTCTGCATGGTGTCACCTTTGGTGCTTGTACTTGCTTTGTACATCAGTCACTTAATGCAATAAAGTCAAAGTGCAATCATGCAATTTGGTTGCAGAATCCCATGGGAGCAGTACAAGAAGAGGTATGAGTTACTGATATGCACCAAGCAAAAAAAAAAAGACCTAAGGGTGGTCCTATCAGGAGACCGCAAGAGTGTTGGTAGATTTTTGACCACTGCAATCTTTTATGGGATGTTATGGACATTTACCCAAAGATCTTCCCATGATGCAAATATTTTCAAAACACAGGATGTGTTGGGTATTCCACGGAGGAGGCCCTTTGGACTTCCTCCACCAGCTGTAGTATGCCATTTTGGATAGTCTGCCTTTTGGGTACAGAATTCTGTTTGGGAAGCATATGCTTTGTTTGTACTTTTGGGGCTTGTTTTGTACCTTCAGAAATATTTTTTAGATTATTTATATTTTTATTTGCACTGCTTAATAGACTTTTAAAGAAGCATACCATGTATTTAAAAATGTGACCACTGTGATTTATGATTAAACAAATTCTGGATATAAGAATTTAACTCTAGTTCCGATTGATTTATAAGTGTCTCGTCACAAATATTTTTATTATTATTTTGTGGAGTCCACTTGTTGTTTTGGTTGTTATTTTTGGTATTTTCATGAGATAAAGAACAGGATAACCCAGGCTACATGTATAGATTTGTAGTTCCAATCCTCTTAGGGGAAAAGAATGGAAAAAATTAGAACTACAAATCCATGCATGCAGGACTCTATGATATGGAGCTGATTAGCAATGCTAGCTGCAATTCCAAGCAAAAAAAAAAAAAAAGCATTGCATTTAGAAATGGGAGCATAGAGAGCCAGGCATGTATTACAGTAGTGTGGCACATTTCACCATCAAATCATTTTTTATGCAAGGTTTTGCATGAAAACAACACTAGAAAATCTACACTAAAAGGAAATAACCAACTGTATGGCACCCCAGCCTTGTTAGACATTTCCATTAAATGTAACAAAGGTTGTCAATTGGATTCATTTTAATTTTAAGATGGGTTGACCCAATCTAAGTTTTGTCACATTGCACTCATGGATTTCTAATGCACATTTCCTTAAGAAAGGAAGGACAACCACTCATTGCGTGCAATGGGGCAAAACCCAGGACAGGAGCAACCTGATCTTTGAAAATGAAGCCGGTTGATACCCTTGCATGTAGCCTTACAATGCTGCCTAATGCTCGGGTATCAAACCTGCCCTAGTGCATTATGCATGTGAAAATTGGACAAAGCATAGTGTGATGTGATCATTTTAACAGTTTGAATTGGCACATTGCTAAATACAATATGAAATACTAAAATCCATCAGAAAAGGGAAAATCACATTAAATCAACATACCCTTATTGCTAAAGCAAAAAACATTTGGAGCTCATACTGCTCTCCTGCAGTATAACTAAATGAAAATGAACTTTAGCAATAATTCAACTGTAATAATAACTATAATTTAAAATTAGGAATATGCAACTGATAGTCTTACTTTAGAAACAGAAAATCCATGGGGAAATGATTCCAGCTGAGTTCATTAGTAAATTATGTATTAATTCACGCCTAATTTCAATTGAATCGCTGTCAATTATTACATTATTCCATAAGTTAATAAAATATTTTTGACACATAAATAAGGTTAAACAATGTTAGGTTCCATCTTAGGAGTTACCACCCAGGAAAGAGATCTAGGCTTCATAGTGGATAATACATTGAACTCGTCATCTCAGTGTGTTGTGGTGGTTAAAAAAGCAAACAGAATGTTATGAATTATTAGGAAGGGAATGGCAAATACAACAATGGATGTCATAATGCCTCTGTATCGCTCCATGGTGAGACCACACCTTGAATACTATGTGCAATTCTGGTTACCGCATCTCAAAAAGGATATAGCTGCACTGGAGAGTGCGGAGAAGAGTGACCAAAATGATAAGGGACATGGAACTGCTGCCCTATGAGAAAAAGCTAAAGACGTTAGGGCTCTTCAGTTTGGAGAAGAGATGACTGAGGGGGATATGATAGAAATCTACAAAATCATGAAAGGACTTGAACAAGTTAATGTAAATCATTTATTCTCTCAGATAATAGAACGACCAGGGGGCACTCCATGAAGTTAGCAAGTAGCTCATTTAAAACAAATTAAAAAAAAAAAATTGTCACTCAGTACATAGTAAAGCTCTGGAATTCTTTGCCAGAGGATGTGGTTACAGCAGTTAGTGTAACTGGGTTTAAAAAAGGTTTGGATAAGTTCCTAGAGGGAAAAAATCCATAAACTGCTATTACGGTAATTAATAAGCAATAGTAGCTTGTGATTTATCTAATGTTTGGGTACTTGCCAGGTACTTGTGACTTGGATTGGCCACTGTTGGAAACAGGATACTGGGCTTGATGGACCCTTGGTCTGACCCAGTATGGCACTTCTTATGTTCTTATGCTCTAGTATAAAATTTCAGATTTGAAAAGACTGAAATTCTAAAGGTTGATAATAGTTTTTCAGAAGGGATATCTGTTATCAACTACAGGTCTCTGATTTGCCATGGTCCTTTAAATGCATCTTCCTCATTGTTCATCATTTTGTTATGCAAATAATTAGCAGACCGTTGCAGTCACTTTAACCTCAGCCTCCAGTTTCTTGGACAGGGGTGTAGAGTGATTGCTGAAGTTGGTGGTACACCAGAAAATTTGCTGCTGTCAGGTGCCCTAGAACACAGTACACCCTCCTATATTACCTTGTGAGCACTACTTTCTTTGATGCAAAAAGCCTATCAATTTTATGCTCACAGTAACCCAATCTCTTAAAATAATCGCCTAATCTACTAATAGCAGTTACAATAAAATATGTGAATGAAAAAATATTTTGTACAAAAACATTCAAAACCATTTTCTGCTTGCAAATTAAATTAATAAAGAGCAAACTTCTGTTTAAAATACAAATGAGGAAGAGGACCAAAATTCCGTAAAAGCCAGTGATGATAAGTACTATCATTTTCACAGCAAGAATTCAAGTTACAGAAGAACTGGACCTTTAAAATACAGACAAACCCTCACTTAATACAAAATAGAAACATGCTACCAAAAAACTATACTGGAAACCAGAGCCCAAAAAGAAACATCATTCCTTGCAAAGCAGCAAGCAATAAAATTAAGAGATATAAAACATCATTCATAATATTAAAACTATGCCAATAAAAAGAATAAATGCCAGTACAGCTGATGAACATCCAATAATTTAAAAAAACTTGCATAAATTTGTTCTATTTCCCAAACATCAATAAAATATTTCAAAACTGGTATGGGGATAGATATGGAAAATCTAACCAATTTTCTGGAAACAACAACGGAAGAAATTACAGAAAGGTCTGCCTTGTTTGTGACTCTTTATTCAGAAATTGATGTTGGAATAATTATGAAGAATTATTTCAAAAATTTAAATGTTTCTTTTATGGGCGGTCAAGTTCGTATCTTTCCAGATTTGGCAAAACCAACGCAAATGCGAAGGAAAAAGTTTATTTCATTGCGCCCAAAAGTGCTTGCACTAGGAGGTACCTATATTTTAAGGTACCCCTGTAGGTGCATAGTCAAACTTTTGGGGAATACTTATGTGTTCTTTAGTCCGGAACAACTTCAAGCCTTTCTAGAGGCACGAGAGCAGACCCCGCAGCCCATAGAGCTGGATCCAGTAAATGAATCTGATGTTTAAACCCAGCCTTACTTCTAAATTGTTTCTTATGTTCTCCTTTTATTCTTTTCCTCCTCAGTTACCTACGAAAGGTAGAGATTGTGAAATTTTGTCATGTTTCAATATTTAATTTTTAAATTTCAAATAAGAATTTCATGTAAAGAACAATTTCTCAATCTCTTGTGATTCTATGCAAATTACTTTGTATTTTGTTTTGAAAAGTTGATAAATAAAGAATTAAAAAAAAAAAAAATATTTCAAAACATCTGATGAATAAAAATCCAATAATTAAAAAAATGTTCTAATATTACCCCAAAAACAATAAAATATTTCAAAACAATAGAAACATCAACTTACACCCAATAATTACAACTAATAAGGATTAAAAAAATCTCCTGCTCTTCACACCTGGGCCTTTTGATTTCCATGCACCCTGAGATTATCATAGATTGGGGGAGATAGGACCACACAAACTATTTCCTCTCTCATTCACACACACATACTAACACATTCATTCTTTCACACCCACACACACACTTCCTCTCTCATATACATGCCAATGTTCTCACACATACTCCCTCTCTCTCACACATACTGGCTCTCTCCCCCGCATACATGCCTGAGAGAGCCAGTGTGTGACACACCAGGCCCTAAAACACTAATACACCACATACTGGGCAAACAGAACAAGCCAGACTGCTACAAATCCCTTCAGAGAAACTACACGCTAGTCAAAATTCTTCACCTCTGTCACACATGTGCATCACAGACAGATCCTTACCTAATACAGAATAAGAGACTACAAATTAAAAACAGAGACATGGAGGCCTGCAAGGAGAAGGAGGCGAGAGAAAGACTCTGGGGGGGGGGCTTTCCGGAGGTGAGGCGTGACTGCCCGGCCTCGACGGGGTCCTATCCAGCAAATCTGCTGTGACTTCATTTAAGAGGGACATACCTGAAGCCTTTAAAATCGGCTCGTTTGCGGCTTTGTTCTAAATCTGCTGGATTCTACATTAAAAAGGTACTGTCAACCCTTGCTGTGTTCTGATCCCGGGGAGCCTCCAGTTGGTGGTGAGACTGGTCTAAGATTGCATTGTGAAGCAGTGTTGGTGAATCACAGAGTTCTTTTATTTACTTATTAAAATATAATGCCTCATACTGCCCGGAAACACAGAGCAAAGGAGAGGATGGACCCTGCTAATCTTCCGGCAGCTCCAGTATTTGGGTCTATGGATTCCCATGTTCAGCGAAGAACAAAATCGGAGGGGTTGCTTGTGGAGGACGAAAGATTTCAATCGTCTACTCCACCAGACCTATCAATAGCATTATCCCCAATTTATAGAGCACCACCTGCCAATCCGGCATCCTCTAGAAATCAGGGAATGCTCTTGGAGGGAGCCCAAGCGGAAGTCGTTGAAGTAACCCTTCGAGCAGGGCCAGTAATCCCTGAAGAAAATAGAGGAGAGGAACGGATTAACCCCATAGAGGGATTAGCAGACCTATCGGTAGAAGGAGATAATCAACTACCTCAGGAACAATGCTTAAATATAGAAGAATCCCTATTGAATGAATTTAATCCCCCGGTTATGGAAAAGCCTAACATAGTAACACTGGACATAATCTGGGAAGCAATATCTAATTTGGGAACTTCTATTGCAATACAGTTGAATCCTTTGTAAAAAAAAAATTATAAAATACAGGAAAGAGTAATTGATCTGGAAAAATTTAAAAAGGACACAATAAAAGAATTGAAAAAGTTAAGTTGGACTGCGTAAAATGGAAGCCAGTTCAGGATTCAATAATAATGGAAAATAAGATTCTACAAACAAAAGTTGAGAGTTTAGAGAATGCAAATAGGAAGAAAAATTTAAGGTTCATCAATTTCCCAAGATTACCCTATATAACACCCAAAGATATGTTTAAAATATACCTGATTGAAGTGTTTAAAATATCTGAAGAATTAATACCACCATTAGTTAAAGCCTATTACATACTCCCTTATAAAAAACAAGAAGTGCCAGATCCAAATCAACAGGGGACACTATATCTGTTAATCCAGATATATCTCAAATCTTGGAGTCATCTGATACTGATTTGGTAAAAAGCAGCAACTCTAATAGTAACGTTTGTCTTAGAACCTGATAGGGATTGGGTATTAAGGCTATTCTTTAAATATCATCTTGTGGAATTCTTCAATCTGAAAGTTAGGGTATTGTTACGTGCCCCGCCTGCGGCCGTCCCGCGTGTGGGCCTGCTCACCTTCATGGTTCCACAGCGGATCCCGGGACGACCTCCCTCGCGGGAGTTGCCAGTCCTGCCAGGCCCCAGTGTCGCCGGGCCTTCCACTGCGCACCAGGCCTCACGCCTCACGCCGAGGCTCGGCGTCCTCGGCCATGTTAGCCACGCCCATACGCGCGCGCAAGCGGACCGCCCGGACTCAGGTAGGGCCAAGGGCGGGTCCTAGCTCTGCGGTGCACCCTGATTGATCCCTCGATGTAAGGAAGTTCTTGCCTATGCTTCCTTGCCTTGGCATATGGCGCAATGCCTAAGGAGAAGAGACCTTGATCAGAAGATTGTGGGTTCAAGTCTTACTCTCAGTACTTCCAAGAATTGATTCCTAGTTTGTGGGTCCTAGCCCACACTTCCCTGAATCCAAAAAACACTTGTTTCCAAGCTTGTGGGTTCTAGCTCCCACTTCAAGAGTTCCAAGAACATCTATGTTGACTGGAACTGGAATATCTTTGCCTTGTTCAGCATGGAGCAGCAGTCACTACCCTTAACAGTAGTCATGGGGGTAACCTGCATGGAGTGGCAGTTACAGCCAAAAGCAACTTGCTGGGCAGACTGGATGGAATGTTTGGTCTCTATCTGTCATTATTTGCTATGTTACTGTCTCTCTTTAATCAGGTTTAACTTCAACAATTAAATACTGAAGTAACTTGAAACTTGATTGCTTTTCTTTGCAATAAGTACTTGAAGATCTGGTTGCTTATATATATATCATTTTACTAATGGGTTCCCCTCTGTACCCCATCATCCCCGACCACGTACACACCCCCCACACTAGAGACTTGCTGTGGGAGGTTTGTACACCAGCAGTTGCTCATGCTACCTCCCCCTCCCCCCCCCCCCCCCCCCCTCCCAGTTATGGCTTCAGCAAGAAGTTTTTGCTCTCTGGAGTCAGTCAGATTTTGGGAAAATGAAGATGCGGCAAGTATGCTTAGAGCTGAGGCTTTACTGAGGCAAATAATGCAGCCACCTCTGGTACAATGGTGAGGGGGTGTGCTGGTGCGCTGGACAGTGCCAGGATAAGGGGAGGGGAAATGGGATGCATGTCCCAGGCAGAATTGCCCCAAGCGGCATCGTCAGGCTGTTGCCCTTGGCACTGGTATGGCCTGTGGGGCCAATAAGAAAATGTACCACTCCCTCTCAATCCAGCCCTGCTACCACCTCCCAAGCTGAGGCCCGATGGAACCAAATTATTTGGAAAATTATTAGGAACAATTTTTGTGAACATTGTAAAATCACTTTTGTTTAATTGTATTAATTTAATGTGTTTTTTTAAAACTCTAATTGTTATACAGGGCGGCCCATGAAAAAGTAGCCCGCCTCCAATACCAATGCATTGGAGGCAGGCTACTTTTCTATGGGCCACTGTATGTGAACGTGCTTGGAATCAGGTTTATCTGATCAAGCTCTACGTATTTAGATAAATAAATAAATATATAAAAGGAGTTATGGAACTGACAAGATGAAAGCAAAGACAAGAGACTGGGACCAACATGATTTAAAAAAAAGGTTCAGACAAAACAAGCGCTTTATTTTCAGTTTAATCACTGGAATATGTCACTTTTGGTTATGTGCATTTCTAATATCTTTGTGTTTTGCACAGTACAAGAGAAAATACATTTCAGTTTCTATTTCTCCAGTGTTTCACTGCATGCAGAGTCTGGCTTCTTGGGGGTTTCCAGTGCAATTTTTGTTTACCCTTTTCTAATTTCTAATTTTGTGGCCCCTTGTTCTGTATTTGGTGAGAGTCTGCCTGTGTTCTGCATGACTTAGGTGCAGTTTTCTGTTAATGTATAGTTTCTGTGTCGGCGAGCTATAGCAGTTCAACTTTTCTTTTCCCAATAGGAAATCTATTGGTTTTCTAGGACCTGTTGTAATATATTCAGTACTACTTTTGTTATATATAGGGCTATAGCTGATTAATTTCTGGTAAGAGGGAGTACTGTGCCAGAGCCACCATTGTAGGAGGAGGGAGATTTGGGGTAAAGGTATCTGCAGTCTGCTGAAAGCAGGGTTCTGGGGGAGAGAGAGAATACATAGAAACATAGAACTGACGGCAGAAAAAAGACCAATTGGCCCATCCAGTCTGCCCAGCAAGCTCCCACACTTATTTTCCCATACTTATCTGTTTCATCTACCACCAAGTTCAGGGCCCTTGTTGGTAACTGTTTGATTCAAATTTCCTGCCATCCCCTGTCATTGATGCAGAGAGTAATGTTGGAGTTGCATCAAAGGCTTAATGGTTAAAGGTTGTAACCGCCGCATCAAGCAAGTTACCCCCATGCTTGTTTACCCAGACTGCACAGATCAATGCCTTGTTGGATGTTATTTGAATGCAAATCCTCTTTTCCACATTTCCCCCTGCCGTAGAAGCAGAGAGCATTTCCCCCTGCCGTAGAAGCAGAGAGCAGTGCTGTATATGCATTCAAAGTGATGTATGCGGCTTAATTGGTTTAGGGTAGTAACCGCTGTAATAAGCAAGCTACCCCCACGCTTATTTGGATAGGGAGAGGTGCTGGATGTGTAATTTTACTTACACTAATATTATTTAACCAAAATTTATTTTTTGCATATTAGATATTAGAGAAATAGACAAAACACTTAGGGGCAGATTTTCAAAGCCCTACGCAGGAGGATTTACCCGCGTACGGGCGTTACGCGCGCTGGGCCTATTTTCAAAAGGCCCAGCGCACGTAAAGTCCCGGGACCTGTGTAGGTCCCGGGGCATTTCTGAATGGGCGGGCAGGGGCGGGGCAGACGGTCCAGGGGCGTGTCATGATCCCCCAGCACAGCCCTTTGCCGCTGTGCTGGGGGATCACGCGCCGGCATTTGGCATTTGGACTAGTAATGAGTTCTTAGGGAGAAGGGTCCTGAAAGTGAACTGTTACTCTCTGATGAGGTGGGAGGGGTCTCTCCCTCCAATGCGGAGAACTAGGGGTGAAAGAAGGGGCTGTGAATGCTGAATCATAATTTTACAGTACTTAAAAGTGTTCTATTTGCTAAAAAAAAATAAAATAGATTTTACAAATTTGGAAGTCAGCAAGATATGCACTTTTGAAGTAGATCCAAAGCCCCCCGGATGGGGGTGGGAGGAGGTACCAAATTTAAAGTACGTCCCAGGTACAGAAATCCTTGGGTGAAGCCCTGCGTGAGCCCATATTGATCTGGCTGTGTGCAGAGGATCCTTCTTCATTTTCCTATCCCTACAATCTTTCATCATCAGATCCCCTTCCATGTTTTGATTCAGCGCCGTCACAGTCACTTCTGACAAACAAATATCTTCGGGTTTGTTAGCAGGTATTCCTTCTGACTTAACTAATCAATTCTGAGCTTCCCAGTTATTTCATTTATTATTTTGTCCATTTCCTTATGTTTCTTGATCAGTTATTAAAAAAAAAAGTCAAATGCAAATAATTGACTTGCCTAGTATTCATAATGTTCTTTTAAAAAAGAAAATAGTTGGATTAAACTCACAATCTACATGTTACACAAAAGCTGTACTTCAAATCCTTTGCACTTTAGACATTCATGCTTATAAATTGAACTTTTGGCCTTTAAGAATGTTTTCTAAATCAAGACCAGAAGTTAATAGAGATTGCTAAAGAAAGCAAAGAAGACTGCAATGTAACACTTCACTGTTATTTATTAATCTGTTTTTATTAAGTGTTAACTTGTAAAATTAACAATGTAGTGTAGATAAAGCTGAAAAGTGCTGGGAATGTTTGAATTCAAAACATGTCAATGACTAGTGGAAATGTTTTTATTAGAATCATTGACCTGTTTATAGGCCAAGTTAAAACTTTTAACATACTGCGGGTGTTTAAAAACGTTTTCTAAAGATGTTGTGCTTGCCTTCAGCAGCTTGTACAAGTAGCTGTACATTGGGCAATAAATATGATAAAATGGTATTGCTGCAATGCTGAGTCACCATGCCTTTGTTAAGCCTATTTCTGTATAATACACCCATGTTTTTATAACTCAATTGTAAATATTCCATCTGGGCTTAAACCTGTTAAACTCCAGAAGTGTTTATTTTCTTTCAAAATGTCTCAAAAGATTCTAAAGAATAGGAGAAAAAAATATCTTAATATCTGGCCAGGCATACGATGTTCCATGTTCACAAATAGTTCACTTACCCTTAATACCTAATTTCTGCTTTTCTGTATACTTTTTCGGGCTGCTCATAAATTAACACCTGCCCTTGTATAATGGGATGCGCGTCCAATACATGTGTCCAACTGCGGATAAAACAGTGCGCTTAGCTGAGCGTATTTTACTGTATCACCTGATAGTGAATTACGCTGTCCACACTACATCTGCAACTATTTACAGTTAAGGTCTGCTTTCTCTAGTGGAACCTCTTATTACTCAAAGGACCTGATTCAAACCTTTGGAGAAATCTCTCATGCCATGTAGGCTCCTTGAGAGACAATTGTGACTGAAGTAGCCAGGCAGCCCAGACACCCATGGGTCCACTCCTGCCCCCACCCATCCAGGCTGTAGAACTTAACATCACTACACAAAGAGAACAGGACATGGTAAGTATTGCTAGCTGGGCAATATTGGGACAAAGGCCTAGATTTACTAAAACACTGCGGCGGCGTGAAATTGCGCGGTGCAGGGGGGCGGGGGGTTGAAGCGGGGGGCGGGCCTGCGAAAGCCGGCAGCGATCGCATAAATGTTGGTGCTATTGGCTGCGAAATGGACAGTGAAAAGGCTCCTTACCTTTTTGCCGTCCATGCTGTCTTTGTGGCGTCTGCCCCGGCTCCTCCTCTTCCGGGGTAGACACCGTCCCGACTCGCCTCTTTTTAGCTATCGCACATGAAAAGGGACTTTTCGTGTGCGAAACGTCCCTTTTCACGTGCACTAGCTTTAAAAATGACCCCCAAAGAGAGGTGAAATTGTTGGGTAAACTAACTTCAAGTTTGTGTATATGCTTTAACTAAAAGCTAGAAAAAGTAATTTCTTTTAGTGTGTGTATATGTGTGAGCCTTTTGATTAAACAAGAAGATGAGGGAGCTAGGTAAGTTCTTTTCAAGTGTCTTCTGTGGGAGCATTGAGTGCAGAATTATCTTGCTGGTGGCTGAAGAAGATTGGTGAGTATTGCTCTGGGAAATTTTAGAACTTAAAAAGTTAGGGGAGAAGTGAAATAGTGGGGTATATTTGTTAGTGTATATGTGTGCCTATAATAAATCCAAACCTAAGGTAAGTAATTCTAGTGTCTGTCTTTCCCTCTCTCCCTCCCACCCCTAGCTCATCCTTTAATTTATAGGCAAGAGACACTTTCAGATTAAAAATCAATTAGAATTTTATCTAAAACACAGGATTGCCCCAGCCCTTATCAAGAGTTTAGTTATCCCTTTAAAGGTCACTACCAAATTAATAGAGAATACCAATAAATTTGAAGAACTCTAATTTATACAATTCATACTCCCTTAGCAACCTAAACTTAACTAAGAACTCAACAAAATTAAGATGAAGGCAGCATAGTAACAAGAGGAGGCCTTTCTATCTTTTGCATCAAATGCCATATATATGATTTTTTTTAACCGTTGGTGAGAAGTTGTATGTGTGCACCCAGTGTAAAGACCTTCTGGATCTCAGAGAATGAGTCCGATATCTGGAGGCTAGAATGGCAGACCTGGAAGAGTTGAGGCTAACAGAGAGGTATATAGATGAGACCTTCAGGGACATAGTAGCCAAGTTCCAAATCCAGTCTGGCACTCCTGGTGCCACCTTGAAGGATGAAGGTTCCTAGTCAGGGAGTATCACCCTGGTATAGCAAGAAGTGATCCTGTAGCAAGGACCTGTTCTCCAGGTGATGCATTGTTCTCTTGCATTGAGATCGAGTCTCCCAGTGATAACTGCCTAGGAGTGAAGGGTTGGGTCAGCTGCCACAGTTGGAGATTCAATTATTAGGAATGTAGATAGCTGAGTGACTGGTGGATGTGAGGATCACTTGGTAACTTGCCTGCCTGGTGTCAATATGACCGACCTCATGGGTCACCTAGATAGGATTTTATACAGTGCTGGGGAGGAGCCAGCTGTTGTGGTACATGTGGGCAGGGTAGATATGGGAGAGAGGTTCTGGAAACCAAATGTAGGCTTTTAAGTAGAAAGCTGAAATCCAGAACCTCCAGAATAACATTCTCTGAAATGCTTTGTGTTTCATACACAGGTCTCCAGAGGCAGGCAGAGCTCTGGAGTCTCAATGTGTGGATGAGACGATGGTGCAGAGAAGAGGTTTTACGTTTTGTAAAGAACTGGCCAACCTTTTGGGGAAGGAGGAGTCTTTTCTGAAAGGACAGGCTCCATCTTTACCAGGGTAGAACCAGGCTGGGTGCACTAACCTTTAAAAATGAGACAGAGCAGCTTTTAAACTAGAATAAAGGGGAAAGCCGATAGTCGCTCAGCAGCACATAGTTCGGAGGGAGATATCTTTGAAAGATTCTAATGAAACAGGAAAGTTAGAGCATTCCAACCCAGAGGTTCCAATAAAAGCAAAAGTAGTCAATGTGCTTATAAGTAAAGAACCATCTGAATTAAAAGATTCCAAATTATCTGTGTCAACTGTCAGAAGTCTATAAAGTAAGATGGAAGAGTTAGAGTTAATGTACAGTACAATCTTTTTGGGTAGAAATCCCATGTGTGTTGGGGAAGAGTGTAGGGATTGGATTATACTACTGTCCACCTGGTCAAAATGATAAAATGGATGATGCAATGCTAAGAGAATTAAGGGAAGCTAACCAATTTGGCAATGCAGTAATAATGGGAGATTTCAATTACCTTTAACAAGAAAAGGGGCCAAAAAATTATTGCTTTTTACCACAAGCTTAAATGACGGTGTCAGCAAGCCTGTTGTTGTAGTTTTAACAAGAAACCCAACCGGTCTTCTCAATCTTTCACCATTATTTTCTTTATTAAATTTCAGAAAAACTTTTTTGTTGTGTATTTTTTCAATTTTCTTAAAAAGTAATCAACTCTCGTCCATGAGAGATATATATAAATGGCAGTCTCTTTAATGAAATAATCCCAATCCCAATATTAACTGGCTAAATGTAACCTCAGGACATGCTAGAGAGGTATATTTCCTGGATGGAATAAATGATTGCTTCATGGAGCAATTGTTTTGGAGAGATGGACACTTGGGCCTAGGTGGAATGGCACCGTTAGCCCCTGTCACATGGTAGGGGCTGAAGGCTGAAGGCCACCGGCGCCATTTTGCTTAGTGGCAGCGGAGGCCCCGGGAGCGGCAGATCGCTCCCGTGACCTCTACTGGACCAGTAGCGGGTTGTCGGGAGGGTGGCACTCGGGGGGGAGGTAGGGCGAGTCGGGAGCTGGCTGCCTGCCGCAGCGCCCCTAAGTCTCGGCGCCGATTTTCTTTCTGTGTGTGTGTGTGTTTCTGTGTGGGTATATGTGTGTATATGTAAGAAAGGAATCTGCCAGTTTAAAAAAATGAAATGTGATAATACATATATCTGAACTTTTGAAAAGTTGGATGAAAGATGAAATTACTGAATTTTAAGCATCCCTCTTCTGGAAAATAAAATTTAACTTAAAGTGGGTAGAGACAAATACTAAAGCAAAAAAAAAAATTAAAGTATTTAAAATGTTCATTTCAGCAAAATCACAAATTTAAGATACTGATGCCAGGTGGGGTTTTTGGTTTTTTTTTTGAAGCATAATTTAAGCATGAACACTAGAATAGAACCTGAAATGGTTTTGCTTTTTTTTTTTTTTAAGCCTTTAGAAAATGTATATTTTTAAATGACTAAGACTGGAATCTTCCCATTTAAAAGGGAAGCTGACTAAGGATGTCTTTCTGTTCCATATCACCCACATGAATAATCATACGACTGATAGTTTGAAGAAAGACACTTGCTTTATTGCCTGGAAGCGTAAAACAAGAGAAGCTGTACTGTGTGGGTGGCTGTCCCTTGGGAGGACAGAACCTGAAGGAAGGGCGTCATTTCGTCTTTTGATAGGAATGTGGTTTTCTTATTTAACGGTTGGGAGCATCACTTTCACTTTTAATAAAAGTGAAAAATGCTGCAAGTCTGAAAGCAAGGTGCTTCCGTGAGAGTGTAATATGTATGTGAGACAGGGAGGGTGCTTCTGTATGTGTGTGGTGTATATGTGAGTCAGGGAGGGTGCTTCAGTGCGTCAATGTGTGTGCGCGAGAGAGATGGAGCATGTTTTTGGCTGGCTTGTGGCTGTGAGAGAGGGCATGTGTGTGATTAAGCCTGTTTGTAAGTGAGATAGAACATGTGTGTGATTGAGAGCTTGTGTGTAAGTGAAATAGAGCATGTGTGTGATTGAAAGCCTGTGTGTAAGAGAGAGTGAGAGCATGTGTGATTGAGAGAGACTAGCCAGAGAGGTGACGTGTGTATGTGTGAGAAAGGCTGATCAGGGAGATGACTGGTGTGTGTGTGTGTGTGTGTGAGAGAGAGAGAGACTGGTTGAGGAGATGATTGGTGTGTGAGAGACAGAAACTGGTCCTGAGGGTGTGACTGGTGTGTGTGTGTGTGAGAGAGAAGAGACTGGTTGTGATCCCTAAGGAAGAGGTCTGTGAGGGCAGCTTCAGCAGCTACTGCTGCTTCTGGTATGGCCTGCAAGGGAAAGGAGTAGGAGAACTGCTGGAGAGGGTAAGTAAAGGTGGCTTTTTAAGTTCATTTTTCTTGATTGACTATCATTTTAATTATTGGGTAGTATGTGATGTGTCTGCTGTTTGAAATATTTTATTGGTGTTTGGTAAAGCTTTCAAAATTTGCATGAGTCTTTAATTATTGGATATTCTATTCATCAGCTGTTTTGAAATTATTTTATTTGTATGATTTTATAATTATGATTAATGATTTATATATCTTTATTTTATTGATTTCTTTCACGAGGAATGGTGAAATTTTTGTTTTTCCATTGGTACGCTGTATAGAGTCTGGCGTGATGCGTTTTACAGTTCAGTTTTTCTCTGCACATTTCTATTTATACTTTATGTGGCTTTATTCTGTATTTGGTGAGGGTTTGTGTTCTGCATGCAAAGACTGAGATGAAGCATTCTTTTAGCAAGTGGTTTCTCTGTAGGGATTTGTAGTAGCTTAGCCTGTTCTGTTTTCCTGATAGGAGGTGTGTTGATATTTTAGATTCTGGTGTAATATTTTTGGTATTCTTTTTCATAGGTAGGGTTGTTATTCTTTGAGTGTTGGCAGATAGTATTGTGTTGATATGGGAGGACCATGCCAAAATATATCATAATAGGTATGAGGCCATATGAATTACAAGTTGCAACGTTTTCTTGTTGGCATCACAACAGTGCATGAAATTATCACAACAACTTGTATATTAATTTTACCTTAGATTGTCATTTTTCATGTAAAATATGTTATAAATGCATAATTTAAAATTGTGTATGGGGAGGGGGCGCCAGACTGTAAGGTTTGCCTAGGGTGCCTAATACCCTTGCACCGGCCCTGGTGGGGATGGGATACCGCGCCAGCCTTGCTTCTCCAGCCCTCCTCTTCACTGTCACAGGGTTGGGATCCTGTGACAGCCTTGCTTCTCCAGCCCTCCTCTTCACTGTCACAGGGTTGGGATCCTGTGACAGCCTTGCTGCTTCGGCCCTCCTCTTCTCCATCGCAGGGATGGAAACCCGCGAGAGCCTTTCAGCTCTGGCCCTCCTCTTTGCCATCGCAGGGATGAGATCCCACGACGTCCTTGCTGCTCCAGCCTTCTTCTTCGCCATCAAGGGAATGGGATCCCATGACAGCATTGCAGCTCCTGCCCTCCTCTTTGCCATTGCAGGGATGGGATCCTGCGTCGGCATTGTAATTTCCGGTGTCAGACATCCCACCCAGGCCCATCCATGGCTATGCCACTACTTTCTGCAGAAAAGGACAAAAATTAGACTATGATTGAACTTCTGTATTGCATATGTTTCACAAAATCATGTGATCTTAAAGGCATGAAATTAAAAAATTATTATCAATGTTATTTGTTTTGTGTATTATGAAGAGAAAATATTTTTTTTGCTGGATTATGTTCCTGTAATAAATGTAGTTTGTATGTGAAGCTGGTTTGAATCAGTGAGGAAACCCAGAACTGCACATCTTTATGGGAAAAATTTGACTCTATTCTCCTTTATTGATCAGTTTCAGAGGCAAATATCTTCCAGAAGTAGCAATCAAACTGAATAAGAGAAACATGATAGATTGAAATGTAATAATGGAGTTCCCAAAGGATTATATTAGTAATGTACGGCACACTGGAGTGACATCATAGCTACTTTCATGACATGTTATTGTCTTCCAGTAATTGCAAACTGTCCTCCTGGTAGCCAAGTTTCTAGATCTTCATGCTACTAGAAAAGAAAACCCATCATTGTATCTTAACTCAAGCTCCTGCTCCTTCAATAAGCTGAAAATAAATATACCTATAGCAGAATATTTTTCTTAGAAACTGGTGCTCATCATTCCTGAGTATACTCTTCCTCCACAGTTCAGGCATTATACAGTTTGGCATCAGAGATCCTGCTTTCAAGTCAGTAGCACAAATCTGCCAGTATATACATGTCTCTGCACAGAAAATCACAGGGCAAAATAAAAATAATTTGCAGTATATGTAACCAATTTAGCAGCAGGTGGGGCCAGGTGTAAAGGCTCATGTAGACGTCTCTCCTGAGCTTTCATACCCATGCCATGGTTACAGTGAAACTATTTCACTCTCACTCAAAGCTGGACCCATTTTAAAGGAAAATATATCCAGTACATATAATATGACTTTGTATAATGGGCCCTATGTTCAATCGGTTTTCTGTGAAAACAATGGAAGAAAAACTTTACAAAACAGAATCCAATTTTTATTTGACCTGTTCTGGATGACTGTATTATGAATAATCATATGAGTGTATATGGGTGCAGGTTTTTGTGTGTATGTTTATGTGGGTTTGTTTTTTTTTAATCTATCTAATGTTTGGGTACTTGCCAGGTACTTGTGACTTGGATTGGCCACTGTTGGAAACAGGATACTGGGCTTGATGAACCCTTGGTCTGACTCAGCATGACATTTCTTATGTTCTATGTATGCTATTATAAACATTATTAGAGCATTAACTCTATGTTTTTATGTGTTAGAATATATGCTAATGGAATACACATGCTATTGTGATAAATTCTGCATGCATGCAAAAACGTAGTGCATTGCATATTAAGTACCTACAGCACCTGAATGTAATCTGCTTTGAAATGCTGAAAGAAGTGTGAAAAGCAAAATATTAAAATCTAAATAAAAAAGTAATATTTAAATATGCAAACTAAGGCCAGAAAAGGGGTGGGGGTGGGGGGGGAGTGCGATAGTGTGCAGCCGGCCGCAACTCAGCGGTGTTGTTTCGCATGTCGCGGTGCGGCTGCACCACACACTATTGCCTCATGGAGCCACGGGAAAAGGTGGTGTTGTTTCCTGCGGTGCTGTTGGTGATAATGTGTAAAACATTATCGCCCGCAGTGCTCCCAGGTCCTAACACCACCCAAGTGTCACCCACACTCCTCCCCTTCCCCTAATTACCATTTTACCGCTGCAGAGCGGCCGGTATCGTGTGCGGTAGGGAGTTACCTCGTGTGATAACGGCCCATCTCACAATAAAGAATGACCCTGTAAATTTTTTCATGTGCATGTGTTAAATTTTGTAGGATGCTTTAATACGTAGGGTCCCTTATCTACAGTTTATCAGTGGTTATCTAGCAACCATATACTATACACAGGTCAATAGTTAAAAAAAAATACCTTTACATCAGTCCAGCACTATTGCTATATAGTAAGAGAAAATAAACTAAGTCCAGTCATAGCTGGAAGTTTAACAATCATTTGTTTATAAAATCAATGTACAATAAATCAATATTGAATAGAATGATGTGATTATATATTAAGAGTTAAATTGAAGCAGCTTCTCATAGATTGTAAACTTTAATGGTTTTCTACAGCATGAACTCCAGAGAATTTTCATATCAATTAGTGGTAGCCATAAAGGATTCTCCACAGGTAAAGATATTGGATTTCTGCTTTTGAATTAATCCTTACTATGTGCCAGCTAAAAGCTTGCTACCAGGGTCTGAAGCAGAAAATAGCATTTGAGGTAAATAGTTTTTCTCTAGTCCTGCATTTTATTTACAAGCGTTAGATATTTTGCTTTTTCCTAAAGGTAGACCCAAGATGGATTACATAAGTAACAAGGCATGGAGTGCATAAGTAATGGATGATGCATGCAGATATGATATACAGATATGAGGTAGATTGCAAGGAAATAGATAAGAAGTAGGGTACATTAGATAGGAATAAGGAAGTGGGCGCAATAGCTATACATTGCATATATAGAGTGCAGGATCTATATGAACTTCCAGGTTATGAACTTCTGATTTCGAAGGAAATGCAATTCCATTTACAATCAGATTCTGGCCTCCTGACTCTTCCAAGAAGCTACTTGCTGCAAAGACCTCTGTCTTGCTCAGATTTAATTGTAGCTTGTTAGCAAAATTAACCATCTCCAAACCTCAACTAAACAGGAGTTATTAATTCCAGTATTTGCCCTGTTATTAGTTCTCACAGTCATATTTATTTATTTATTTATTTATTATTTTTATTATACCGAGTTTCATGATAGGAATCACATCAACCCGGTTTACAATTAACAATGTGAGTAAAGGCAGAGAGTAACATAGTAAAACATTTCCCAATTCAATATAATTGATTATTCATTTCATATAATTTCATATAATTTCATATAATTTCATATAATTTCATATAATTGATTATTCAATTCATATAATTGATTATTGTTGGCAAACATCTGAAATTGAAGCCCATATTGTCTAATGATATTACCAGTGGCATACTGAGGGAGGGCGAGAATGCGGGGTGGGGAGGGCCTCCAAGCACCGGGGTGTAGGGGGCACCCAGGACTTTTTTGTATTTTTTTTTCAGCGTATAACTGGGAACTCTCCTAAAAACTCCAGGCCCTGCTGCAGAAGCAGGCCCAGATAAAAATGTCACCTGGGTCCTGCACAACAGAAGGAAGATGGAAGAGTGTGTTGTCAGGCCCCATGTCTAAGAAGGCAGAACAGGGCATCCTTAGCTCTGTTATGCATGGGTCCTCCAGCAGCTATTGGGCCACGAAGGAGAGGCCCATGAATGCCGCTGCAGACCCCATCTTGCTGCCAAATTCAAGAAGAGGCCGTGGGTCGTGCATTCTAACCTGCCATTGGCCAAAATCAAGAAGGCACTGCAGAGCCACTGGCACCACATCCCAACTCTCTGTTGGCTTGAATGAGGAGGCAACTATGGGACCCCCTCTTCCCCTTCAGACTTCATGAGAGGGAGAGGCCAGGGTGAGAGGGAGTGTGAGTGTGTGTGAGAGACAGGAAGTATGTTTGTGTCAGAGCATGTGTGTATGTGAGAGAGAGCCTGTATGAGAGAGAGGGAGCATTTGTGTGAGCATGTCTTCATGAAAGAGAGAGCTTATATGTATGTGTATGAGAGCATGTGTGTGTGTGTGTGTGTGAAAGTTTATATTTATGAAAGAAAGGTAGTGTGAGACAGAGAGCTTGTGTATATGTGTGTGAAAGCATGTTTGTAAGAGAGAGAGGGATCTTATGTATGTGAGAGCATGTGTATGTGTGCATGTGTGTGTGTATGTGTGTGAGAAAGAGAGCCTGTGAGTATGAGAGACAGGGAGCATTTGTGTGATTCTGTGTACATGAGAGAGAGGGAGCTGGTATGTATGTGTGAGCACTTGTGTGTATGAGAGAGAGGGCACATGTGCATGTGAGCATGCATGTGTGTGACAGCCTCTGCTCATGGGAGAGAGGGAGCGTATATGTGTGTGAGAGCCTATGAGTATGAGAGAGAGGGAGCGATCGTGTGTGTCAGAGCATGTGTGCATGAAAGAGAGGGAGCTTTCATGTGTGTGAGAGCATGTTTATATGAGAGACAGGGAGATGGCACTTGATGACTAGTGGTGGGCCAAATGATGACCCACCAGAGGGGTTCTTGCACCAGGCCAACAGGAAGAAGAGGATTACTTGGGGGGGGGGTGAGTCATATGGCAGGTTGTGACTGAAAGGAAAGGGAAGGGGTATGAGTAAAGGAAGTAAAGAGATGATAAGGGGGAGATGGAGGGGGAACCGGGTGAGGGTGGTGAGTGACTGAGAAGGGAGGGAGAGTGTTGAGTTACTGAGAGGGGAAGGAAGGGAGTGAGTGGAAGGGAAGGGGTGAATAACTGAGAGAGAAGGGAAGGGCTGAGTGACTAGGAGGGAAGGGAGATGAGAGTGAGGGAAAGGTGGTTGAGTGATTGAGAATGAAAGGAAGGGGTGAATGATTGAGAGGTAAAGGAGAGGGAAGGAAAGGGGGAAAGTGGGAGTGAGGAAGTGGAAGAGGGGTTGAGAAGGAGAACAGGTCCAAAACACATCACTCAGATCCAAACACAGCGCAGTCCACATTATAAGGCTTCAACTCATGACAATCTTGTGGGGGCAGGAGCCTGGTGCTTGCTACACATGTATAAGTCAGGAGATTTTAGAACGTGTGTGGCAATGAAATTACCAGTTTTTCCAATTAGTCTACCAGTTCACCCAGTGCATCTGTAGCTCATGAAGACCTTCCTGGTTCTTCAGCCTCAAGTCCCCCAATTTCACCCAGATCCCCCCACCCAGTCATTTTGTTTTTACTTTTGACATGTTCATGACCAATTACGCCAACTTTTGAGCAAGAGTAAATATATGCAAATAAAAGATTTATGCACATCACTTTGGCAGGTTGTAAAATAGCAACTTATGCATGTTGGCCCCTCCCCAGAACATCCCTGACCCACCCCTTTTTTACATGCATTAGTTTACTAGCGGTCCCCGATAAATGCACTATGTTGGTAGTAGCATATACTCACATTCATGCTATTTTTAATGCATGCATCTTTTGAAAATTCACCTCTAAGCCTGCACAGAAGAAGCAAGCACAGGAACCAGAAGGACAGCATTTTCAGTGTCACTCAGGGTGCCTGATATCTATTCTGGGTTCCGCTATTCCCATGCTTGTGATGGTTGCTTTACTTCTGTTCCCCTGTTGACATAGGAAAGATAGAAAGCTTGGGAAGATTTATTTATTTATTCTAAAATTCTTATATACTACTGGATTCAACTAGAATCGATTTATAGAGGTTTACTGTGGGTTAAGACTAGAGAGCCTCAGGTAAGAATTGATTACAAGGCTGCTTTGCAAAAGTATAAAACGGCATTTAATGTTGACAGCCAGCAAACAAGAGATGGAGGGAAAAGGCAGGGAAGTGCAAGCATGGGAAATAAAGAGATGAAGGAGGAGAAATGGGAAGAGAGAGGTAAAGTGTTGGTAATGAAAGGAGAAAGATGACGAGAAATGAGATTAAAGATCTGAGAGAAAGTTAAGGGATGGATGGATAAGGAAAGGAGGAGACAAGCATTGAAGAAAAGAGAAAATGGGAAGGAGAAACAGAAAATGAAGGTGTTAGAGAAGATAAAAGCAGAGAAGAGACTGAGACAAAAATCCTCCACTTGAGCAAGGTAGAGAAAAAGCTCATTTTATATCCAGTTTAGGTGTAGGAATATGGCTTTGTGAAGTACTGAATAATTTTCTATTCTATATGCAATTTATTATGTTTTTAAATTATGCATGTAAATACTGACAACTGCTGTACTCTTGTTAGCTCTATTTTCTGCATGTAGTATATATGCCTGAAATATACCATATGCTATTTTAGGCATTTTTTAAAATGTGGGATGAAGTGATGAGAGTAGCACAGTGTCCAATTGTAATATCTCCCTTATCCCCATCTCTCTGAAATGAGTAATTTAAACTTAGATATCTGGCATTTCCTCCCTCTGCTGAAGGTTCCCTCATTCTTCTCCTCTCCAATGATCTTCAAACATGCACAAATTTGTCAGAAAAAGATAATACAACATTGCAAGAAATGTGTTCTCCAGCTGTCTCAGCACCACTGGCTCTGCCGCATTGACATCAGTGTGAATTCAGCAGCGTCACCATCTGGTGTGTGTATGCTTGTTACTGTGCAATCAAATGTCAATTGAAAAACAAGCCCAAATATTATACTGAAATATAAATATAGCATTTGCTGTAAATTTTGGTAGATGACATTATTATAGTCTTTACATGCTAGCACTTTATATGCCTTTCCTATATAAACATCTCACCTTAATGGCCTTCAGGATGTGAGGTATCCAGCTTTCCAACACCTCTAATAGCTGTCTCTGAAATGGTGCTGAGTACCATCTGTTCTGCTGCAGAGACGGTGATCTGGCTTGCAGGCTCCTCTGCCCTCATTCTGTCCTATTTCTGTTTCACCAGGCATCGGAGGTCTCACCACATGTAGGTCAGGTCTTTCACACATCAATAATTGTGGAAGACTGCATTGAGCCTGTGGTGAATCTCCTGGATGCCGGTTGATACAGAATATTCTGGACCTTAATGACCTCTTAAATCAGAAAGTTCACCTCCCTTTACTGGAAGTTGGGCTTCCTAAACATGGCTCCTCTACTTCTAGACATGGTGCAATTAGGAAGACAAGCACTGGGAACAAGCCCTTTATACCTGTATATAGGTGCACATGGCATGCATTTGAACATATAAAGGGACAGAATTTAGGCAAGCAATTACACATGTGAAATTTTTAAAATTAATAGCAAATATACATGCACATGTAATATTCTGCATATATTGGTTTAATATATATGCATATACCCATTGTAATGTTGTGGTATATGCATACTTTTCACATAGGTGCGTACAGAGTTGCTTTATAAATGGGATAGCAGTAGGGCCCATGTCATCATGGACAGTCACAGCTGGTCCTGTATTTATTCCTATTGCTTTCACTATGGATAACACCTGGATCAGCACTACCTGTCCCTGATTTCATGGAGTCTGCAGCTATCCCACATCCAGAAGGTATGTCTTAGATGTTAGTGAAGCAAGGCATGTGTGGATAATGAACTCATCATCAGAAGCTTGGTTGTTTTATATTTTGGCCTTGGCTTTTATTATTTATACCAGGTCTTTTATCCATAAGGAACAGAACTTTCATTCAGAAAGAAACTATCTCTTAGAAAATATAGATGTGCCCTATATATTACAATATATCAGGCCAGGAGTTTCTAATGGGTCTCTGTAGCTTCATCTACTCTACAAACCCTTTATCCTGTAATTAATGTCTGAATGGGAAGCAGCTGAGGAAAATTATAGTTCTAACCCAGCTTCAGGTGATAATCAAGTTCTGATGACTGGTTGCAAACAGAGTTGTGTGAGGGTCCTTCCCTATTACAGAAGAGGAGTGAGGTAATAGAAACAGGAGTCCCTGATAGCTCACAACTCAGAGCTTTTTCTTAGTGCCTTCAAATAGGACATTTAACTATATGTATTGTAGAACACAGGGCAAACCAGTCTTCTTCCAAGCAGATCTCCATTAAAACATGGGGTTTTCAGGGATATTAGTGTGTGCATGTTGACGAAGGGATTTGTAGATGGAAGCTGGAAACCTCCTGGAAGTTATCTATGCCCTATCAGGGAGAATAGTCAGTTTGAGCATAGAGAAGATTTGGCTTGGAGCTATATATATATATATCCACACAATATCCACACACATCTGATATCTGTATTACTCCAGGTAGACTTTCAACTCTGTGGGATAAGAAGATGATTTATCCTTTCATAGACATATTTACTTTATGTATTTATTTATTGATTGACATTTGATATTCCATTTTAACCCTGAATGGTCTCAAGGCGGATTACAATAAATTTAAAGTAGCTTACAATAGTATTAGATCAACAGGCAATATTGGTTGAGCATCTATAATAATTAAAGACTGATTCAAAGTTAGGTTATGTTGTTGTTGCTGTAGAAATAGGAATACTTCTGTGGTAACTAGGTTGCTGGACAAGAAATATCTATTGGGAATACTTGTCTAAAAAGCCATGCTTAGTTTTTTTTTCAAATGCAAGTGTAGGGATATCTTTGTTGTGTATCAACTAAAGGCCTAAAGTCTTGTGCAGGGCAGTCTAGCAGAGGCCAGAGGCGGGATAGAAAGTAGAGCCAGTTAGGAACATCTGAGTTCTCTCTTGAGCGCATAAGGGAGAAGGAGTTGCAAGAGATATTCTGGGGCCTGTTTGTTAATGCAGTTGAACATGAAGCAGAGTGTTTTGAACTTGATCCTGCTCTCTATTGGTAACCAATGTAGCCAAGCTAAAATAGGTTTTATGTGGTCAGATGCTTTTGCTGCTGTGTTATGTAGGAGCTGGAGGCATTCTAGAACATAAGAACATGCCATACTGGGTCAGACCAAGGGTCCATCAAGCCCAGCATCCTGTTTCCAACAGTGGCCAATCCAGGCCATAAGAACCTGGCAAGTACCCAAAAACTAACCTGTTCCATATTACTGTTGCTAGTAATAGCAATTGCTATTTTCTAAGTCAGCTTAATTAATAGCAGGTAATGGACTTCTCCTCCAAGAACTTATCCAATCCTTTTTTAAACACAGCTACACTAAGGGCTGGATATTAAGAGCTACGCGCAGGTGTAGATTTGTGCGCGCAGCCCAGCACACACAAATCTGCCCCTAACAAATCTACGCCCGATTTTATAACATGCGCGCGCAGCCGCGCATGTTATAAAATCCAGGGTCAGCGCGAGCAAGGGTGTGCACAATTGTGCAACTTGCGCATGCCGAGCCGCACAGCCTTCCTCCGTTCCCTCCGAGGCCACTCCGAAATCGGAGCGGCTTTGGAGGGAACTTTCCTTTCGCCCCCCCCCCCCCCACTTTCCCCTCCCTTCCCGTACCAAACCCGCCCCCTAGCCCTACTTAAACCCCCCATTACCTTTAACTTAGAAGTTGCGCCTGCCTCTGGGCAGGCGTAGGTTGCGTGAGCCGGCCGATGGCTGGCCCGCGATCCCGTGCACAGCAGCAAATGGCTGCTGGGCCTGGAGGCTCCAGCCCCGCCCCGCCCCACCCCGCCCGTGGACCACCCCATTTTTCAAGCCCTGGGACATACGCGTGTCCTGGGGCTTGCGCGCGTCGCTGGGCCTATGCAAAATAGGCTCGGCACGTGCAGGAGTGGATTCTCGGGGTTACGCACGTAACTTACGTGTATAACCCTTTGAAAATCTGCCCCTAACTGCACTAACCACATCTTCTGGCAACAAATTCCAGAGGTTAATTGTGCGTTGAGTGAAAAAGAACTTTCTCTGATTAGTTTTAAATGTGCCCCATGCTAACTTCATGGAGTGCCCCCTAGTCTTTCTACTATCCGAAAGAGTAAATAACCGATTCACATTTACCCGTTCCAAACCTCTCATGATTTTAAACACCTCTATCATATCCCCCCTTAGTCGACTCTTCTCCAAGCTGAAAAGTCCTAACCTCTTTAGTCTTTCCTCATAGGGGAGTTGTTCCATTCCCCTTATCATTTTGGTAGCCCTTCTCTGTACCTTCTCCATCGCAATTATATCTTTTTTGAGATGCGGCGACCAGAATTGTACACAGTATTCAAGGTGCGGTCTCACCACGGAGCGATACAGAGGCATTATGACATTTTCCGTTTTATTCACCATTCCCTTTCTAATAATTCCCAATATTCTGTTTGCTTTTTTGACTGCCACAGCACGCTGAACTGATGATTTCAATGTGTTATCCACTATGACGCCTAGATCTCTTACTTGAGTGTTAGCTCCTAATATGGAACCTAACATTGTGTAACTATACCATGGGTTATTTTTCCCTATGTGCATCACCTTGCACTTATCCACATTAAATTTCATCTGCCCTTTCAATGCCCAATTTTCCAGTCTCACAAGGTCTTCCTGCAATTTATCACAATCTGCTTGTGATTTAACTACTCTGAACAATTTTGTATTATCTGCAAATTTGATTACCTCACTCCTCGTATTTCTTTCCAGATCATTTATAAATATATTGAAAAGTCCGGGTCCCAATATAGATCCCTGAGGCACTCCACTGCCCACTCCCTTCCACTGAGAAAATTGTCCATTTAATCCTACACTCTGTTTCCTGTCTTTTAGCAAGTTTGTAATCTACGAAAGGACATCACCACCTATCCTATTACTTTTTACTTTTCCTAGAAGCCTCTCATGAGGAACTTTATCAAACAACTTCTGAAAATCCAAATACACTACATCACCTTTAGTTACATGTTTATTAACTCCTTCAAAAAAGTGAAGCAGATTTGTGAGGCAAGACTTGCCTTGGGTAAAGCCATGCTGACTTTGTTCCATTAAACCATGCCTTTCTATATGTTCTGCAATTTTATTTATTTTCTATACTGACATTCATAAACAAATATCACATCAGTGTACAGCTTATTTATAAATGCCCTATTAAAAGCATTTAAATAAAAAACAATCAACAGAATGAAATACATAAGAACATTAAAAGTATTTATGATGTTTAGCACATCTTAAAATTATAAAAGAAACTAAAATAAATAGTAAAATAAGAATTTTAAAATAGATAAAAGACTATGCTTATGGAAAGGCTTGTTGAAATAGCCATGTTTTGAGTCCTCTCTTGAAGGCTTTAATATTTGCCTCAAGACGTAAGTCTTGTGGAAGAGAGTTCCATAATAGCGGACCAGCGATAGAAAGTGCTCTCTCTTGTACTGTATTCAAATGTGCAGATTTTGTGGATGGAACTGGTAAGGATCTATTATTTGCTGACCTGGTGGACCTCTGTGGGGTATGAAAGTGTAGTGAGGCTGTGAGTCATTCCATATAGAGGGTTTTGTGAATCAAATATAGTGCTTTAGAACACTTTCCACTATTTTTCCTGGTACTGAAGTCAGGCTAACTGGTCTGTAGTTTCCCAGATTGCCCCTGGAGGCCTTTTTAAAATATTGGGGTTACATTAGCAACCCTCCAGTCTTCACGTACAATGGATGATTTTAATGATAGGTTACAAATTTTTACTAATAGGTCTGAAATTTCATTTTTGAGTTCCTTCAGAACCCTGTGGTGTATACCATCTGGTCCAGGTGATTTACTACTCTTCAGTTTGTCAATCAGGCCTTCTATATCTTCTAGGTTCACCGTGATTTGGTTCAGTCCATCTGAATCATTACCCATGAAAACCTTCTCAAGTACGGGTACCTCCCCAATATCCTCTTTTGAATTGTATAGGGAGATGCCATTGAATAAAGAATTGTAGTTGACTATTCTGCTGGTGATTAGTGTGTGCATTACTATAGCTAGATTATGTTTGTCTAGGTAGTCTTGTAGTTGGTGGATCTGATGCAGGTGAATGAATAAAGTTTTTACTACTTTGGAGGTATGTGTTTCCATACTAAAGTTTTGATCAAGTAGGACCCTAAGTTTCATTCTGATTCAGAATGTCTAACAGGTAAGGTGGTGAGGGATGACCTTGGTGGCTAATCCAGAGACATTTCGATTTAGAGAGGTTCAATTTGAGTTTCTGATTGCTGAGCCACTTTGTCACTGATGTATGCAAATTAGTGAGATTTGAAATGGAAGGTAATTGGTCGGGTCTGATTTTGATGCAGAGTTGAATATTACCTTGAAGGCCTGAATGAAGTTGTATATCAGAAGGATGTAAATGTTAAAAAGATCTGGGGAAAGTTCAAGCTTTGGGGGATTTCACATGTAGGGATTGAGGTTTTGATGGTTTATTGGCCCAATTGACAGACTGGGTTCTGTTAGAGAGAAAGGATTCAAACCAGTTTAGGGTGGTACCCTCAATTCCAATGTCGCATAAGCACTGGATCAGAAGTTGGTGGTCAACTGTGTCAAATACAGCAGAGAGATCTAGTAAGATGAGAAGGGAACCACCATCTTGATCAGTATGCAAATGATAGCTAGTAGCAGAGATTCAGTTCTATGGCCTTTCCTAAAGCTGAATTGTTGATAGTGTAAAATGTTGTTTTCCTCAAAGTGGTTGAGGAGTTGGAGATAAACTACTTTTCTATTAGCTTAGACAGGAAGGGGAGGCTAGAAACTGGGCGATAGTTGTCTAATATATTTGATGTGACCCAGGTTTCTTCAGAATCAGTTTGATGATTGCATTTTTGAATGAGTGAGGGAAGGTGCCTTGAAATAAAATGGCATTTAAAATAGCTGTCAACCGGGGGTTAAGTCTTGGTTCAGGTTTCAGATGAATCTAGGTGGAATGGGATCTAGTGGGCTAGTAGATTGACTTATTCTTTGGAGGATCTTCTCCATCTTTTATTGGGTGATTTTCCTGAAGTCAGCTAGTGGGAATAGTTTGGCTAAGGTTTGGTGGGACGTATTATCTTTGTTTGGGAGATGTAGTAGTCCCATGATTAGTGAGGAGGGACGAACATCTAGGGAAGATCTAATATTTTTGGATTTATTCTGTGAAGAATTGAGCAAAGTTCTCCACTGAATGATCATCAGTGGCAGTGATGGGTGTTTCAGATTCAGTTTAGAAAGTTTCTGCACAAGTGCACAGAGTTTAATCAGGTGTCTTATCGTTATTTCTAGTGTTTACAAATATAGTCCTTTTTTGCTTGATGGATGGCTGTTTTGTACTTTTTAGAATGTTCTTTGCAGAGCTAGTTGTTGGAATGTGTTTTCTGTTTATGCCAAACCCATTCAAGTTGTTAAGATTGTTGTTTGAGTAGATGGAATCAAGAAGAATTTCAGACAGGTTTGGTGGTTTTTGGCTTGAGAGGTACTAGTGTCTCAATGGCAGAAGTATATGTATCATTCCATTACTGAACTAGTAGTTCAAGCTGGTTTGAAGTGCTGATGGTAGTTGGTATTTTTAGGTATTCTCTTAGGGAGTCACTGGTGACTGTATACAATTTTCTGGATAGAGGTTATGGTGCTTGGATGATAAGTGTTTGATTAATGTTTTGTAAGGTGATCCAGTTAAAGCTGAGGTCTGGCCAGGAGACAGGAATCAATGATAATATAGCTAGATTTAGTTTGATATTGAAAGAATTGAAAATTAAGTAGAGAGTGTATCCTTGTTTAGGGGTCAGAACCTTGATTATTTGGGTGAGACCCAGATCAACCATGTTGCACTGGAAGATTTGAAGCACAGCCTTTAAGTGGGACTTCTGCATGGTAATTGAAGTCTTGTTGAACCAACAGGTTAGGGAAGGTGGTAGCAACGTCACATATGAATTCAGTTAATTTGAAGAAAGAATCAGGGTAATTTTCCAGTGGACAAAAGATTAGCATGAGTTTTGGGACTTCATTGCCCAGAAACTTAATTTTTGGGCAGTCAGATTTGCCTATTTGTATGGAGGATACTAGTTCAAGAGCTAGTGTACCTCTTCCCATGCGACAAGGTGTGTGATGAATGAGGTATCCAGGTGGGCATAGCTGAGAGAAAGAGATAGTGTTGTTCTCTTCAATCCAGGTGTCAATAAGGCATAGTAAGTGAAGGTAAAATTTTTCAATGAGGTCTAGTATATGATAGGTGTTGCTGTTTGCTGAGTGTGCATTGAGGAGGCTGTAGGGAAGGAGAGACAGTCTGTTTAGATTGGGTGAAAGTAATGGAGTTAGGGATAGCAAGGGGGATGGTGGGTATCTATCTATCCTGTATATATTTATAGCTAGATATATAGATATACATAAATGTTATTATATTTATTCCTCTAGTGGAAGGCTTGTTCACATTTTGAGTAGTTGGCATTGGAGTATATAGGAGAGGGAGGATGTGAAGTTTTGAAAAGCGGAATAAAAGTAAATAAATATATAAATAAATAGATAAAATCTCTTTTTAGAGAGGGATGTAGTACTGGAGACTGATTAAAATAGTGACATATACTGTGTGTATAAGGAGAAATAGGAAGGGATTAGGTTCAGGGAAGGTGTTTCTGGAAGATTATCAGTCTAAGTAGTTCATGAGAGGATGAAGGGAAGAAAACATTGGAGTTCAAGAACAGTGGACACGGAAGATGACAGAATGAGAGGTGACATGGAGAATGTAGTAGTAGTAGGGGAGGATAGATTTCATAACAGTTGGGTTTTGCAGTAGGGATTAGCATCAGGAAGAGAAATGTAGTGGAACCATATGAAATAAGGAGAGGCAAGCAACCTCTTCAGAACCTGAGGGTGGGTGGCTGGTGTTTTATATGGAAAACTTCAATTACACTAAGTGAATCTAAGAGTCCTTTTATTTATCATTTAGTTTAATTATGGCCTATTTAAGAAAAGTTGACCCTGGGGGGGGGGGGGGGGTGGGAAGAATTCAAGACCAAACACAACATGAGTAGGTGAACAAACAAGGGCTGGATTACCTCTTTCTCTCTGTTCACTCCTGTTATGGACAGAGAAAGGAAAATATACAGCTGCACTCCTGCTCTTAAAAGATCAACTGCTCTTTAGCTAGGATACAGAGCATTATTATGTCTATGGACTTTTAAATCTTTAGCCTTACACTGGGAAAAGACCATCAGAGAGCTCGCACTCTGACTGGGTATTTAAATTTGAAGTGTTTCAATTCAACTGTGCAGAGACCCAAGTTCCAAACAGCCAAGCAGGAGTAGGAGTAAAAACAAGGGCTGGATTACCTCGTTCATTCTGATCACTTCTGCAGCTTTTGGGAAATAGAGGTGATTATTATTAGAATGTGCAGCAGTTGCCAGTAAAGGAGCTCGTATCAAAACATCTATATGACGCTGCTTTTCTACTGGAAGTTGTGCTGTAGTTGAAAGGGCCCTTTTCTATGTGGCCCTTGTCTCTCCATACTGTGCTTTTAGTAATGGGGAAGTTTGCAAGATGTTTCCATCCACAAACTATACCTGCGTTTGTGGCTTTGCTGCACTCACTTCTTTGGCCCTTTAAGGGGACAAGAGATAAATGTTGACTAAAAGCTCTGAAGTGTAGTGTCTATTACAGGAAGAACATTCAGGGGAGCTAAGTATAGAGTGCACACCTAAACAACCAGAAGTTACACATAGGCAGCTGTAAGGGTAAATGAGAGGAAGAGAGTCATTACTTCAGATTGAAGTGTTATCTGAAAAGAGAGAAGAAACCCAATGCATACAGGAATTCCAGATCAGTAACCAAAGGAAAAAGCTCATTGTGCTGGATGAATCTGTCATCAAAGGCACTAATCTTTCCCCTTGCACAAATGCAAAGGGAAAGGGAATAGTGGATAGCAAAACTCAAGTAAAGTCACAAAAGGAGTCCAGGAACAACAGTAACCTGAACAAGGAAAGCTGGAAAGCTATGAGCACAAATGCTCGTAGTTTGGGCAATAAAATCCCAGATCTGCAAGCCCTAATGGTGGAGACAGACTTGGACATTGTTGCTGTCACGAAGACATGGTTCACGGAATCTCACGATTGGGATACAGCAATACCGGGCTATAACTTGATAAGGAAGGACAGAGAGGATAGGAAACGGATAGGAGTGGCTCTTTATATCAGAAACAATATCCAAGCATCTGAGCTGCAAGGAAGACGGGGCAATGAAGAAGCACTATGGGCCAACCTAAAAAAAGATGGGACATCCATTTTTATTGGAGTGGTTTACAGGCCTCCAAACCAAAAGGAAGAGCTTGACAGAGATCTGGTTGAAGACATCCAAAAGATGGGAAAGAAGGGAGAAGTGGTGATTGTTGGAGACTTTAATTTGCCAGATGTAGACTGGAGAATCCCATCTGCAGAATCTAACAATAGTAGAGAAATAGTGGATGCTCTCCAAGGAGCTTTGTTCAAACAAATGGTAATAGAACCCACAAGAGAGGGAGCTATACCCGATTTAGTGCTCACTAATGGAGATAATGTCTCTGATGTGCAGGTGGGCACCCACCTCAGCACCAGGATCATCAAACGGTATGGTTTAATATCACAAAAAGGATAAGGAAAAGAAGCACACAAATCCGAGTTTTGCAGTTCAAAAACATAGACTTTGATGAAATGGGGAAGTACCTGGAGGAAGAGCTAAAAGGCTGGGAGAATGAGAGAGATATGGAACAACAGTGGACCAAACTAAAAGGAGCAATTACCAAGGCAACTAATCTATATGTTAGAAAAGTAAAGAAAAGCAAAACAAAAATGAAACCTATCTGGTTCTCCAAGGAGGTGGCTGACAAAATAAAGGCTAAAAGAACAGCGTTCAAGAAATACAAAGAATACCAAAGGGAGGAGCACAAAGAAGAATATCTGGTGGAACTGAAGGAGACAAAGAAAGTAATCAAGACGGCAAAAAGTCAAGTAGAAGAAAGGATTGCCAAAGAGATTAAGAGAGGTGACAAAACATTTTTCAGATACATCAGTGAAAGGAGAATAGTTCAAAGTGGTATAGTGAAATTGAAAGGTGAAAAGGATCAATGTGTGGAGAGAGATGAAGAAATGGCAGAAATATTAAACAAATACTTCAGTTCTGTGTTCACTAAAGAAGACCCTGGAGAAGGACCATTGCTAGTTAACAAACTAGAGGGGAATGGAGTAGATGTAACTCCATTTACAGTAGAGAATGTATGGGAAGAGCTGAGGAAACTGAAAGTGGAAAAAGCCATGGGGCCTGATGAGGTTCATCCCAGGATACTGAGGGAGCTGAGAGTTATGCTGGCAGGTCCACTGTGTGACCTGTTCAATAGATTCCTAGAAACGGGAGTGGTGCCGAGTGACTGGAGATCCCACTGACGATTTGATCCCGCTTCACAAGAGTGGAAACAGAGAAGAGGCTGGTAATTACAGACCCGTTAGCCTCACCTCGGTGGTGGGAAAAGTAATGGAGTCGCTGTTGAAAGAGAGAATAGTGAACTATCTACAGTCAGGAGAATTGCTGGATCAGAGGCAGCATGGATTCACCAGGGAAAAATCCTGTCAGACAAATCTGATAGAATTTTTTGACTGGGTAACCAAGGAATTGGATCAAGGAAGAGCACTCAATGTCATCTACTTGGATTTCAGCAAAGCAATTGATACAGTCCCACACAGGAGACTGGTGAATAAAATGAGAAGCTTAGGAGTGAGTGCCGAGGTGGTGGCCTGGATTACAAACTGGTTGACAGACAGAAGACAATGTGTGATGGTAAATGGAACTCTCTCTGAAGAGAGAGCGGTTTAAGCGGTGTACCACAAGGATCGGTTTTGGGACCGGACCTGTTCACTATCTTTGTGAGCAACATTGCAGATGGGATAGAAGGTAAGGTTTGTCTTTTTGCGGATGACACTAAGATCTGCAATAGAGTGGACACGCCGGAAGGAGTGGAGAGAATGAGATGGGATTTAAGGAAGCTGGAAGAGTGGTCGAAGATATAGCAGCTGAGATTCAGTGCCAAGAAGTGCAGAGTCATGCATATGGGGAGTGGAAATCTGAATGAACTGTATTCGATGGAGGGGAGAAAGGCTGATGTGCACGGAGCAGGAGAGAGACCTTGGGGTGATAGTGTCTAATGATCTGAAGTCGGCAAAACAATGTGACAAGGCAATAGCTAAAGCCAGAAGAATGCTGAGCTACATAGAGAGAGGAATATCGAGTAAGAAAAGGGAAGTGATTATCCCCTTGTACAGGTCCTTGGTGAGGCCTCACCTGGAGTACTGTGTTCAGTTCTGGAGACCGTATCTCCAAAGAGACAGAGAAAAGATGGAGGCGGTCCAGAGAAGGGCGACCAAAAAGGTGGAGGGTCTTCATCGAAAGACTTATGAGGGGAGATTGAAGAATCTAAATATGTACACAATGGAGGAAAGGAGGAGCAGAGGTAATATGATACAGACTTTCAGATACTTGAAAGGTTTTAATGATCCAAAGACAATGACAAACATTTTCTGTCGGAAAAAAATCAGCAGAACCAGGGGTCATGATTTGAAGCTCCAGGGAGGAAGACTCAGAAGCAATGTCAGGAAGTATTTCTTCACGGCGAGGGTGGTGGATGCCTGGAATGCCCTTCCGGAGGAAGTGGTGAAGACCAGAACTGTGAAGGACTTCAAAGGGGTGTGGGATAAACACTGTGGGGCGGATTTTAAGAGCCCTGCTCGCCTAAATCCGCCCAAATCCGGGCGGATTTAGGCGAGCAGGGCCCTGCGCGCTGGTGAGCCTATTTTACATAGGCCTACTGGCGCGCGCAGAGCCCCGGGACTCGCGTAAGTCCCGGGGTTTTCTGAGGGGGGCGTGTCGGGGGGCGGGCCCGAACCGCGTGGCGTTTTCGGGGCATGTCGGGAGCATTCCGGGGGCGGGCCCGGGGGCGTGGTTACACCCGGGGCGGGCTGGGGGCGTGGCCGCGCCCTCCGGACCCGCCCCCAGGTTGCGTCCCGGCACGCTAGCGGCCCGCTGGCGCGCAGGGATTTAGGTCTCCCTCCGGGAGGCGTAAATCCCCCGACAAAGGTAAGGGGGGGTTTAGGGCCGGGCGGGTGGGTTAGGTAGGGGAAGGGAGGGGAAGGTGAGGGGAGGGCAAAAGAAAGTTCCCTCCGAGGCTGCTCCGATTTCGGAGCAGCCTCGGAGGGAACGGGGGTAGGCTGTGCGGCTCGGCGCGCGCCGGCTATACAGAATCGATAGCCTTGCGCGCGCCGATCCAGGATTTTAGCGGCTACGCGCGTATCTACTAAAATCCCGCGTACTTTTGCTTGCGCCTGATGCGCCAGCAAAAGTACGCCTATTCGCGCGGTCTGAAAATCTACCCCTGTGGATCCATAAAGTCCAGAGGACATGAATGAAGAGTGGGTGGCTCGGGGGAATGATGGCTACTACCTGGAGATAATACCCTTATTCAATAAACCTACACACGGTTAATGTGACTCCAACATTGCTCTAAGCTTCAACGCAAGAGGAAATGTGGAAAAAAGGATTTGCTTTCACAAAAAAGCGGGGAGTAGCTTGCTTGTTACGGCGGCCACTACCCCAAACCAAATAAGCCTGATACTTCACTTTCAATGCATATCCAGCATAGCTCTCTGCTTCAACAGCAGGGGAGAAAGTCTGATACCTCACTTTCAATGCATATCCAGCATAGCTCTCTGCTTCAATGGCAGGGGAGAAGATTGATACTTCATGGATATCCAGCACAGCTCTCTGCTTCAACAGCAGGGGTGAAAGTCTGATACTTCACTTTCAATGCATATCCAGCATAACTCTCTGCTTCAACGGCAGGGGGAATGAAGAAAGGTGGATCTATATACAGACAACAACCAACAAGGTCTGAATTATTTAGTCTGGGTGGGCAGGTGGGTGTGGCTTGCTTATTGCGACGGTTGCTACCCCTAACTAATTGGGCTAGATATTTCACTTAGATGCAGTTCCAACACTGCTCTCTCATTAATGGTGGGGGTGGAAGGGAAATAGAACCAAAAGGTTACTAAGAGCCAAGAGTAACATAAGTATGAGAAAAATAAAAGTGCGAAACTTGCTGGGCAGACTGGATGGACCGTTTGGTCTTCTTCTGCCGTAATTTCTATGTTTCTATGTTGACAGCTGCACAGGAAGCTACATGCATGGCAGGGTGTGGGTGAGAGAGTGATTGCAATAGGCTGTCTTGAAAAGGGATTTGCTGGGGTGGAAATAGACCAAAGCATACATCAAATAAAAGAGACACATATAGATATGAAAATATTAGAAAAGTACTATAATAATTTAAGTAATCATAATTAAAACTTTTTCAATAATTTACAATAAAAAAAATGGAAAAGGGGTGGGGAAAAACTAGGGATAAATCTATTAATAAAAACAAAAAAAGGCTCAGGAACCTTGGAAGGCCAGGTCCTGAGTGGTCTAGGGGATTAGGGGTCTGTGGAGATGGCCATAAGCTTAAGAGCTGCTGTGGCATCCTCTTGAACTTGAGCAAGTCACTCAATCACCTCCACTAGCCTCTTGAGGTAAGCTCTGACCTTGCTAAGTTCATCCCCCAACCTCAGCAATACGGGCCCATAGCTGCCTGATACTCTACTTCCTGGCCTGGATCGGGCTCTACAGCCATTGAGATATGCCTCTGCAGCCAAGGGGTGCTGTGGAGAATTAAGTGGGAGGTTGTTGCCTCCCTCACCCACAAATGGCATATATTATGTTCTTTTGAGTATTGGGTTGCGGGGGGGCCCTGGAGGGGGAGGAGAGAGTGGGGGCCCTGGAGCTTACAAACTGGACCCATGAGCAGGATGGGATGTGTAATGGTAGAGACCGAGACCGGTATCAGTGCTGATACCATCCATTGCTCCTACCATGTGACAGGGGCCGACCAGTGGCACCTGTAGCCCCTGTGACATAGTGAGGGCAAAGGCTATCGGCACCATTTTGAATACCGGCAGCCGACAGCCCGCGTGCAGGAGATCGCGCCAGGACCTCCGCTGGCCCACCAGGGACTTTTGGTAAGTCTTGGGGGGGTCAGGAGGGTGGGGGGTTTATTCGTTAGATACGTTGTATTCATGGGGGTTCGCCATACATTTTGTGACCCCACAAATACAACAAATAGGGACATATACGTTGGTGATTGCCAATATGTCGAAAACGAATGCACACCCCTATTGTCTGCCTAATCTCCCAGTCTCACAAGGTCGTCTTAAAATTTTTCACAATCCACTTTTGATTTCACTACTTGGAATAATTTTATATCATCTGCAAAGTTGATCACCTCACTTGCCATTCTCTTTTCCAGATTATTTATAAATATATTAAAAAGCACCGGTCCAAGTACAGATCCCTGAGCCACTCCATTATTTACTTTCTCCACTGAGAAATCTGACCATTTAATTCTACTCTGTTTCCTATCTTTTAACCAGTTTGCAATACCAAATAGGACATTGCCTCCTAACCTATGACTTTTAATTTTTCATAGGAGTCTCTCATGGGAGACTGTCAAATGCCTTCTGAAAATCCCAATAAATTATATCCACTGGATCATCATTATCCACATGTTTATTAAACCCTTCAAAAAATGTAGCAGATCTATGAGACAAGAATTCCCTTTTGTAAATCTATGCTGGCTATGCCCCATTAAAGAATGCCTTTCTATATGTTTTGTAATTTTATTCTTTAGAATAGTTTCTATGATTTTTCCCAGCACTGAAGTCATACTAAGAGGTCTATGGTTTCCCGAATCACTCCTGGATCCTTTTTTAAAGATTGGGGGTCATACCTTAAAAGGATGCTGGAAAGGTGGGAACATCTTGTTTCATAGAAGACCAGTGAGCTACACTAAAGCTATAACAATGACTATAAATCTTTCTGTTAGGAAAGTAAATAAAAGAGAAAAAACAAAATACTTCAGTTTTCAAAGGAAGCAGATGAAAAAAAGCAATAGTGAAAAGATTAGCATTCACAAGGTACCATGGATTGCAGAAAGAATATCCGAGAGAAGCGATGGATTTCATTACTCACCTTTCCAAACTCTAGCAGAATTACATTCAGATATAGTAGGCATTTCCCTACCCCAGAGAACTTACATTCTAAGGGCCTGATTTAGTAAGGCTTTCTCACATTATGTGTCTTTGTGAAAAATGCTTAACAAATGAGTTTGTATCTGGGTAAATGTCAGTTTTATTTACTCCAGGTGAAGTATGTGGGGCACATTGTATCAAAGAAAGGTATTGCTACAGATCCCGACAAGATGGCTGCAATTGTCACGAGGGACAGATCCACTGACCTGAAGGCTCTAAGATCCTTTTAGGGCTTTTGTGTGTACTACCGTCAGTTTATACAAAGATACTCCTCTATTGTACATCCATTGACAGACCTCACAAAGGATTACTCACCCTGGGAAGGAAAAAGGGAGTCCAACTGTCAAAAGCCACTATTTCCTATTTCAAGCCCCCTGAACCTTTTGGGACAAGGTGGATAAAGGAGTGTGAGAAAGCACTGAAGAGGATCATCTACTGTTTGACACATGCTCCAGTTCTGGCTTTTGCTGAAAGCAGCTTACTCTATACCAGCAGTTCTCAACTGGCGTGTCGCGACACACCAGTGTGTCACCAAGCACCGGCAGGTGTGTCGCGGCTCCAGGTGTTCCACTGCCCCGCTTGTGCTTCCCTTCTCCCTAGGGGCGGGGCTGAAGAATGGAGAAACTCTGCCTGCCACCTCTGGAGGCCAGGCCAGCAGGGCCGAAGAGCAGAGAGACTTCGGTGCCGCCGCTGGCGGGATCGAAGAAAGGAGAGACACTGCGCGCCACTGTGGGAGGCCAGGCTGGCAGGGCCGAAGAGAAAAGAGACCTGCCTGCCGTCGCTGGCAGGATTGAAGAAAGGAGAGACGCTGCGCGCCACCGCGGGAGACCAGGCCGGCGGGGCCAAAGAGCGGAGAGGCCCTGCGCACCACGGGAGACAGCTGGAGAGAATTTGCACGCCGCCGGAGGTCAGGCCAGAGGCAGCTGAGAAGTGGAGGCCAGGTTTATTGGGCCAAACAATGAGAAGAGGCTCCATGTGAGCTTGTATGTATGTGGTAGAATGGGTGCCTGGGTGCATGAGTGAGAGCTTGTGTGTGTGTGTGTGTGTGTGTGTGGTAGAATGGGTGCCTGGGTGCATGAGTGAGAGCTTGTGTGTGTGGTAGAATGGGTGCCTGGGTGCCTGAGTGAGAGCTTGTGTGTGTGTGTGGTAGAATGGGTGCCTGAGTGCATGAGTGGGAGCTTTGTGTGACTGTGTGTGTGTGAATGGTAGAATGGGTGCCTGGGTGTGTGAGTGGCAGCTTTGTGTTTGTGTGTGTGTGGTAGAATGGGTGCCTGAGTGGCAGCTTTGTGTGTGTGTGTGTGTATGTATGTTTTAGAATGCATGCCTGGGTGCATGAGTGGTAAATTTGTGTGTGTGTGTGTGTGTGTGTATGTGTTAGAATGGGTGCCTGGGTGGTGAGTGGCAGCTTTGTGTATGTGTGGTACAATGGGTGCATGAGTGGCAGTCTGTGTGTGTGTGGTACAATGGGTGCCTGGGTGCATGAGTGAGAGCTTATGTGTGTGTGTGGTACAATGGGTGCATGAGTGGCAGTGTGTGTGTGAGTGGTTGTGACAGAGTATGTGTGAGCTTGTATGTAAGTGACAGAGCATGTGTGTGATTGAGAGAGACTGGTCAGGGAGGTGACTGGTGTGTGTGTGAGAGAGACAAACTGGTCAGGGAGGTGACTGGGGTATGTGTGTGTGTGTATGAGAGACAGAGAATGGTCACCCAGGTGACTGGTGTCTGTGTGAGAGAGACAAAGACTGGTCAGGGAGGTGACTTGTGTGTGTGTGTGAGACAGAGACTGGTCAGGGAGGTGACTGGTGTGTGTGTGTGTGTGTGTGAGAGAGAGAGAGACAGAGACTGGTCAGGGAAGTGACTGGTGTGTGTGTGTGAGAGACAGAGACTGGTCAAGGAGGTGACTGGTGTGTGTGTGTGTGTGAGAGACAGAGGCTGATCAGCGAGGTGACTGGTGTCTGTGTGAGAGAGACAGAGACTGGTCAGGGAGGTGATGTGTGTGTGTGGGAGAGACAGAGACTGATCAGGGAGGTGACTGGTGTGTGTGTGTGAGGAAGAGATACTAGTTAGGGAAGTTACTGGTCTGTGTGAGACAGAGACTGGTTGTGACTGGTTGTGGGCCCTAAGGAAGAGGACTGTGAGGACAGAGCTTCAGCAGCCCTGCTGCTTCTGGTGAGTGCTATTGGCCTGCAAGGGAATGGAGTAGGAGAGTTGCTGGAGAGGGTAAGTAAAGGCAGCTTTTTAAGTTTATTTTTCTTGATTGGCTGCCATTTTAATTATTGGGTATTATGTGATGTGTCTGCTGTTTTGAAATATTTTATTGATATTTGGACAATTTTTAATAATATTTATGAGTTTTTAATTGTTGGATGTTATTCTGTTCATCAGTCAGCTGTTTTGTAACATTTATTAATATAGTTTTACAATTATTTCTAAGTGGGTATCTATCTATAGCAGCTTGGCTTGCTCTGTTTTCCTAATAAGAGATGTATTAGTGTTTAGGGCCTGGTTAAATATTTGTAGTGGTAAATTACTGTCTTTTCATAAGGAGGGGTATTGTGCCTGCCAGTAAAGAGAGTTTGATTTGCTTTTACTGAGATGTCATCAGAACCAGAATATCTTTTTTTGTATGGTGAGCTGTACGGGTAATGCCCTAGTTCTGCTCTGCACCCATTTTTTGGGGTCGAGGGGGTTCCTGAGGATATAGAATGTATATTTACATTTTGCCTCGTGACGGTCACATGTTCAGTGTATCACGTATGTGAGAACCATCTGTCAGGTGTATCCCGGCCGAAAAAAAGTTGAGAATCACTGCTCTATACACTCCAAACAGATGTAAGCCTAGATGGCCTGGGCGCCATGCTGTATCAAGAGCACCCCAAAGGATTGAGGCCTGTTGCGTTTGCTAGTTTGAAGCTGCGCAAGGTTGACAGGAAGTATCTGGCTCATCACCTGGAGTATCTTGCACTAAAGTGGACTATAGTAAATAAGTTCTATGACTATTTCTATGGGGCAAAGTTCACGGTGTGCACAGACAATATAATCCCATGACCTTTGTGTTGTTTAGTGCCAAGTTGAATGCTACTGAGCACAGATGGCTGACAGCCTTAGCCATATACAATTTCAGTCTAAACTATCAATCCAGGAACTGTTAACAGTGATGCTGACACCTTGTCATGCAGAACCTACAAGGGGGAATCTGCTGAATCCTGGGTGCAGGTGTCTGAAGATGAATTCAAGGCATTGTGCTAACACATTCGGGTGACAGAAGTGATTACCTTATCAGGAATAAGAGTGGTAGAAACAGAATTCACTTTGAAGAGAGAAGGGTGGTTAGTTGAGTGCTTCAGAAATCTGTCCTGGGGACAATTCTGTTCAGTAACTGTATGGGCAATATATTTTAGAGACTAAAAGGAAAAGTTTGCCTTTTTACAGATGACATTAAGATGTGTAACATACTGGTCACTCATGTGAAAGTAGACAGAATTAAATAAGATCTATGGATGACTGCTTAGCAGTTAAGGTTCAATGCAATAACTGCAAAATCAAGCATTTGGGGGTGCAGAAATCTATGGGCCTGATTTTCAAAAGTATTTACACGAGTAAATCTGGGTTTTACATGTATAAATGAACTTTACCCGTGTAAGTGGGCTTTTGAAAATTGCTCTAATATATGCATTTGAATTGTCCATATAATTTACTCACCTAAGTTCACTTTATTCGAATAAATGGCTTTTGAAAATTGCTACAATAGTAGTTATATTTACGCACATAACTCTTTTTTAAAATTTCCTCCTAACAGGTAGATTTTAAAAGTGTTGCTCGTGCAAAAATGGCCCCATACATGCATATGTGGGCTGCACATGAGCAACGCAAATTTTAAGAAGCTGTGAAATACACGGGGTGGGGCATGGGCATTTCTGAACGGAGTCAAGAGTTACACATGTAACTCTGAATTTTAGAAAAACTGATGAGGAGCAAGTCTGGAGATCTCAAGTTTTAGAGATTTCAGCACATCATGAAGATTCAGGGGCAAGTGGGTGGCTTACAGGCTGAAGAACCAGACGGGTCTTCAAGACTGCTGAGCTACCATATATACTCAAGGGGGGAGGGGGAGGGGGAGGGAAGGAGAGAGAGAGAGAGAACAAGCGAGAGTGAGCAAGGGAGAGAGAGAATATGACACTATATACATTTACCCCTATAAGAAGGGCACTTTTAGCTCACAGTAGGTTTGAATCATAAGAACCTTATGTAAACCTTTTTTAAACCCAGTTATACTGACTTCTGTAACCACATCCCCTGGCAATGAATTCCAGAGCTTAATTATGCATTGAGTGAAAAATAATGTTTTCTGATTTGTTTTAAATGAGCTACTTGCTAACTTCAGGGAGTGCCCCCTAGTCCTTCTATTGTCTGAGACAGTAAATAACCAATTTACATTTACCTGTTCAAGTCCTTTATTCCCTCCCCCATAGCCAGGGTGCAAGGGTCTGTAGCGCACCAATGTAACACCGCACCTCCCCAAATCCACCTTGAGTTGAAAGTGTCCCTCTTATAGTGGTTGATATTAGAGATGTGCATTTGTTTTTCCCGAATTAGACAATTTCAATGAAATTATCTAATTCGGCATGGTTCAGGGGCAACGAAAACCAAAAATAATTTTTCCGATATTTCGGAAAAATTCCATATATCAGGTTAGTGTGCTCCCGTTAGCGCCCACTAACCTGAAAATAGGGAGTCCATGAAAAAAAACCCGAACCGTGGGAAAAACGAAGTTTCCCGCGGGGGCCCGAAAACAAAACCCGAAACAAAAAAAACCCCCAATGCACATCTCTAGTTGATATATATAATGTTATATTCTCTCTCTCTCTCTCTCCCCCTCCCTCCATCTCCATAAAAAACTGGTTTTCTCCTTGAATGAGCATATCCCCGTAAAAGCCTCTAAAGCCCTGGTGGCAATATGCGCAGGACATTTACTCGAGCCACCTCTTAAGACTAGGTGCGGCAGGGGTTTTTTAAATGATATGTGCGTATGTGTGTGCATGATATAAAATTGCAGTGTATCTCTGCCCATGTGACGATATGGGCACACTCGCATTCTTTTTAAATTAGCCAATAAGGGAGCAGTACAGAGGGGGATGAGATACTTATGTGCGATGACTGGGAAAGAAACCATGGGATGATTGTGTTAACTATCTTAAGGTAGTTAAACATTATGATAGGGCAGTAGCCAAGATCAAAGGGATTCTAGGGTGCACAGGGAGAGGCATAAGCAGTAGGAATAGGGAGATGACAATGCCTATGTACAGATCATTGGTAAGACCTCTCGTGTCCAGTTCTGGAGGTTGTACCTCCAAATTAATATAGACAAGATGGAGACAGTACAGAGAAAATGGTTTGGGGTCTACACCAAAAGTTCTATGAACTGAGACTTACGTGCCTAATTGTGCATATCCCAGAGGAGAGGAAAAGCAATAGGATATGAAAGAGACATGGTAGAAACAAAAATTCAGCAAAACAGAATAATCATAGAAGATTCCTTATTGTGAAGAAGTGAGGAGAAAGGATAAAATGAACTGAGGTCTATAGCACTACACCAGTTGGAAACTGGGCAGAGCAGATGGACCTTACATTTCTTATCTGCTGTGTTATTCTTTGTTTCTATGTTCCACACAAAACGTCTTTAGCAACACAGGCAACTGAACTTTGTGTTCATTTTTATGAACTAATAGCACGTATAAGAAATAGCTCTGGTAATACAAATAGAAACTCTTGTTGATATGTAAACAAAACGTTGGTAACTGAAACTAATAAAATCTCACACATTACTTGTTACTGTAATCAAAGTAGACAAGTTGTAGATTTACTGAAGCGAAATTTGTTAATGTTAGAAAGGGATTTAGTACAGAAAGAAATATTACTATCTTTCCATTAGATTGCTTATGATATTTTAAAAAATATGAACATTTAATTGAACTGCAACCTACAAAACAACTGGAGATTGATATTCAGAGAACCGGCAAGCAGATAAGTTATCTGCTTAAACTTATGCACTCAACTGTATTAATCTGTATTAGTCTGTATTAATCTGCTGCTGTATCTTTATACCTGCATAACTTTATCCAGATAACTTTGGCACTGCTATTTTCCTGACTAGATTTATGAGCATAACTTTAGCTGGACAGTGCTCAGTATGTGTGCTTATGGGCTAAAATCCAGGCCTGTCCTCGGAGCACCCCCCAGTGCCGTCTCTTTTCCTCTTTTTATCCATTTATGTTTTGGGGTGAATATCAAAAGAGTTACACATGTGAAAATGGCATATATGTACGTATATGAAGCATTTATTCGTAAGTCGTATTTTCCATATGGGTCTCATAGGTGTGTGCATCCACCTTCGTGAACAAATGTATGTGTGAAAAAAGTGGGTGTGCTAGGGGATGTGTCAGGCCTTTCACTGAATGACACAGCATTGCTGGTACAGTCTGTATGTGTCACTAGGACAGCCTGGGCCATGCTGAGGTAGGGAGTGAGAGTGACTGGGACAGCCTGGGCCATATTGGGGGGGGGGGAGTGAGTGTGACTGGGACAAAGTGGGCTATACTGGGGGGGATTTAGTGGTGGAGAATCGAACTCCAACATGACTCTAATAGGCTTATGGATACCTATGGCACAATGGTTGAGAAGGGAAAAGAACAGAAAATAATGAGGAGGTACCCCTTACAAAGATTATACAGGCCTAGGACACAGTTTTTGGATCTGTCAGAAGAGCAAGTCTTGCACAGGTTCAGGTTCAAAAAGGAAATCATACCGTACCTATGCTAGTATTTAAAGCAGGACCTGTGGCCTTTCACCTGTAGGAGCCACAACTTGCCAGTGTTTTTCAAGGTTACTACCATTCTGGTATTTTTGGCCACTGTCAGGGCTGGTGCAAGGGGATTAGGCACCCTTGACACCTTCTGCCTTGCACCGCCCTCCTTCCTCCGGTTGTGCACCCCCCAGTCGCAGCCCCAACTCCTACCTCTTGTGAGCGGCAGTAGCCCCACATGGCTCGTGAGCAGCAGCGGTGGAAAAGAGGAGTGGAGATTCGAATCCCCACTCCTCTTTGCTGCCACCATTCATGCCCCTAATGGTCAGTGCCCTAAGCCCAGGCCTAGCTCGCCTAGGGCTTCTGCCGGCCCTGGTTACTGGCACCTTCCAGATACCTCTAGGCAGTCACGGCCAGAATAAGCCAGTCTGCCACCTTCTTATGTATCAATCAATTCCTGGCTGCATTTCTCAGGAAAACACATCATTATATATCTTTCCCTCAGAGTAGACAGAAACAACAACAAATAATGACTTTCTACCATATTGCATGCTTCCCCTCTGTCTTGAGAGCCATCAATTACACACACATTCCTATAAGGATGCCAGGGGATGACAAAGTCACCTACCGCAATTGCAAGGTCTTCCATTCCCTCAAAATGAAGGTGATCTGCAATGCTATATGTGTATCATGGAGCTTGTGCTCAGGTTTCCTGGATCCTGTCATGATACCTACATCCTTTCATAGTTAGGAATTTATGACCTCTTAAGTGTAAGGACAAATCACTCTGGGTTGGCTCCTAAGCAGGAATACAAATCTACCTACCATCTCTCAGGCTTACCTTTTTGCTTTTCTCTCCTTCATATCTAAGTGGAGTTATAGCATTGGTCTAGAAGGGCCACTCCAACCTTGACCAGGAAACTGCCCTGCTGCCTAATACTAAAGAATATCTAACTCTGCACTTCTCTGCCTTCTCCCCTACAGGTGACAGAGGGTATCCACTCAAAACATGGCTCATGATCCCACTAGCTAACCTACAGACCACAACAGATGCTTACTACAACAGGGCCCACCAGCAGACCAGAGCAGTCATTGAGAGAGCCTTTTGGCCTACTCAAAACACATTTCTGCTACCCGGACAGATCTGGGGGATGCTTTCTCTACAATCCCACAAAGGTCTGTGAGATCCTTCTAGCCTTCTGCATGCTTCATGACACATGAATATTTATATGTTGTTACATGAATAAGGTAACAATTATGCAAGCATAGGAGATTGTTAGCAATTTTAAGTGGTTTGAGTGATATGGTTGGTTGGAGTGGTATGGATGAGGTGTACAGATGATGAATGGAGGGTAAGGCATGGATGATATTGTTGTAATGTTAGGGAGATTATACGCACACATAGCAGGATTTGTGAAATAAGTGTGTTAAATACATTGGGTAAATGTGTGTATATAATAAAATTTGGGCATTATATATTGCTGAGTCCCTCTGTAGTATATGTATAATCTGCTTCATAACCATGTCAGAACCCGAGGCCTGCCTCCTCCAGAGGGACCTGATGATCTGGATGAAGAGGAAGAGGAAGAGGCATATGACTTGAGTCAGGAGGAATTGTAGGCATACTTCACAAGACTCAACAGCAGGCAGAAACACTCTGATAGAAAGACATTTTCCATGGTGAAGGTGCCTTTATTTATAATAGTGATATAAGTGTAGACAAAATATAAAATGTAAATGCTTTATTTATGTATTTGTTTATTTGTTTACGTATTTATTTATGTTAAAGGAATTTTACCCACTCTATCCAATGTTCAGAGCAGGGAACATCATAAGCACTCATAATCTAAAGAGATAAGAAACCACAAATCAGATATTGAATTTTAAAAATAAGTATTCAAGACTTGCATGACCCTTATTATGCAGTAGCAGAACAGCTGGCAAAAAGGGTCATACTCTAAACCTCTACCAATATATTTGGAAATTTTCAATTCCAATTAAAATTGTATATCAATTAAGCACAGTTGAGGAGAGCAAGGCCTTAACAAGTCAACTTGATGAACTAATAGGATGTTTAAATAAGACAACTGCTAACACACTTAACAATCTACAAAAATAATCCTGAGGAGATACTTAAAAAATCTTCCATATCCTGAATATTTGTTAGAGTAAAGCAGAAATCACAGAAATCAGAGACAACAATACAATGGTCTCCCTCTCTTATTGGGGGGGGGGGGGAACTCTGGTGCCCTCACCTGCCCCAGTCTGGTGCTCCTCAGCAGCAAAGTCTACCCACCACTGATGGTGCCTTCGGAGGCCATGTAAACTGTGGCCAGAGGTTGATTGTTGCAGGAGGAGCATGGAGGGCTGCATTGCTCCAGAGAGGGAAAGTGAGGCTGGTGAGAAAATGACCTGGCAGTAATGGTGGGCCTCTCTTTTTCAGCAGCCATACTAGTAGGCCGATACAGTATCGAAGCGTAAAAAAAAGTGCGGCAGTGCTGGGCGCCCGCTCGTTTGACACACGCACATTTTGGTTCGCAAGCTGCTCGATTCAGTATTCAAATTAGACACAAATCCAAGCGGCGGCAAAGGAGAGTCCAAAGCGCGCCTATGAAGCGGTAGGCCTTCACAATCCATTTTAATGTATAGAGCAGTGTACAGCACCTATACAGTATCCAGGGTGCGCTGGCGCCATACCTGTCATTTCAAATGTCATTTCAAATGTCATTCCAGCAGGTAGATGGATGGTTCTTTTCTACAGACCCCGCATGGACACCGGGGCCACTGCCCTGACCATCCAGATGTCCTTGATCGGAGACGACCCCCAACCTTCCATGTCCGGGCGCTTAAGGATGTGCAAGGACGTCTGGGCGTCTGTGAAGGTTGGGCCTCCGAGCATGGATGCCCGGAAAGAGACGGGAACGCTGCCTTCCAACGTCCATGGCCGCTGCCTTGAGCACCTGCCTGGACGTCCAAGGTCGGGGCTTCCGTTCCTGGACGTTCCTGCCTCTTTCCGGGCAGGAAGCCAGTTATAGAGTCAGACTGTGAGATGATCAAGGGATTAAAGGGGTGCTTAGGGAAGATAAGACCATCGCAGAAAGACTGAATGATTTCTTTGCTTCAGATTTACTGAAGAGGATTTTGGGGAGATACTTGCATAGGAAACTGTATTAAGTGATCATGATTCAGAAGAAGAGATACAAACCACTGTGAAGCTGAAAGATGTAATAAGGCAGATTGACAAAATAATCTCCCAGACCATATGGTATACACCCCAGAGTTCTGACAGAACTGAAAAATGAAATTGCAGACCTGTTACTGGTAATTTGTATTTACTGGTAATTTATCATTGGGATCATCTATTGTGTCTGAAGACTGGAGGGTGGCCAATGTAACTCTGATCTTAAACAGGGCTCCAAGGGTGTCCTGGGAAACTATAGACTGGTGAGTCTGACTTCAGTGCCATGAAAAATCATAGAAACTATTCTAAAGAACAAAAAACATTGTGGATTGTAAAGTGGTTAACTTTCTAAGTGGAGAAGGGTAAACAATAGAGTGCCTCTGTACTGGGATCTGGTGTTTTTTTTAAATATATTTATAAATGAGCTAGAAAGTGATCAAATTTGCAGATGATTCAAAATTATTTGAGTTGTTAAATCCCAAGCAATTTGTGAAAAATCGGAGGATCTTGCGAGCCTGGAAGGCTGAGCATTTAAATGGCAGATTAAATTCAATGTGGACGTACAAAGTGATGCACATGGGGAAAAGTAACTCACCATGTAATTACACAATGTTAGGTTCCATATTAAGAATTACCACCCAGGAAAAGGACCTGGGCATCACAGTGGAAAATACTTTGAAATCCTTGGTTCAGTGGTAGCTAAAAACACAAACAGAATGTTAGGAATTATTAGGAAAGGAATGAAGAATAAAATAGTGAATGTCATAATGCCTCTGTTTCACACCATAGAGAGGCCTCACCTGGAGTACTGTGTGCAGTTCTGATTGCCGCATCTTAAAAAAAGATATAGTTGTAATGGAAAAAGTATAAAGAAGGGTGACCAAAATGTTAAAGTGGATGAAACTGTTCCCCTTCAAGTAAAGGCTAAAGAGGTTGGGTCTATTTATTTTAGAAAAGAGATAGCTGAGGGGCGATATGATAGAGTGGAATATAACATCATGAGTGGAACAGAATGGTAACTGTAAATCAGTTACTCTTTTAAATAATACAAAGACTAGGAGGCACTCCATGAAGTATCACATTCAAAACAAACCAGAGAACATTTTTTTCACTCAAAGCATAATTAAGCTTTGTAATTCATTACTAGAGGATGTGGTTAAGGCAGTTAGTGTAGCTGGATTTAAAAAAGTTTGGACAAGTTCCTGGATGAGAAATAAACTGTTATTAACCAAGTAGACTTAAGAAATAGCTACTACTAATCACTGCATGACAGCAGCAAGGGATACATTTATTGTTTGGGATCTTGCCAGGTACTTGTGACCTGGATTGGCCATGTTGGAAACAGAATACTGGGCTTGATGGACTCTTGGTCTGATTCAGTATGGCAAGTTCATTTGTCTTATACCCGCATGTGTGCGTAAAAGGCACATATTTGCTCATATAAAAGGGCACATATAATTTACATTTGAAATTTTTTGAAACAGCAAATGTTCCTGTATAAGTTATATTTGCATACATTGGCTGAATATACACATGTTATATCTTTGAAATGTTGTGGTAAACATATATATTTTCAGCATAAATGTTTGTGTAAAACCAGTCCAGTGTTTATCCCTATATCTTTCACTGGGGATATCACCTGGATTGGCTCTGCCGGTCCTGATGAAATGGAACCTGCAGATAACCCATGTCCATATCTTGGGGTTATGGAAAGCAAGGCATGTGTGGATGATAAGCTCATCATCTGAAGCCTGGATTTTTTTTTTTTAATATTTTGCCCTTTGCTTTTATTCCTTTTATTTTATCCATAATGAAAAGAACCTTCATTTAGCAACAAACAATCTTTTGGGAAATGTATGTGTCCTATGTATTAGAAAACATCAGGTCAAGAATTTCTACTAGGTCTCAGTAGCCCCATCTATCTTACAAACTCTGTTTAGAGTAATGTCTGGATATGAAGCAGCTGAGGGAAATTACAGTTCTGGCCCAGTTTCAGGTGATAGACAAACTCTGAAAGCTTGTGGTGTAATTGTCCTTCTCAATTACAGGTGATTTATGTGGGTGAGGAGACAAGGTCTTGGAAACATCAAGGAGTCCATGATAGCTCTCAGCTGGAAGCTTTTCTGTGAGATCTCTCATATACAACATTGACCTACATGTCTTGTAGAACACTGTTATCTGGCAGTCCCTTCCAGCAATCACCTGCCATGCGTCTGAAGTGGTGGAAATGGGGTGGTATTCCATAGCAATATCACGGTGCAAGACGCAAACGGTAACAAAAGTTGTAATGAAGACCATCAGGGAAATGATTGCCCTTGATGACCAGCCCCTGCAGGCGATGTCTTTTTGTGGATTACAAACTGGTTAAAAGACAGGAAACGGAGAGTAGGATTAAATTGTCAATTTTCTCAGTGGAAAAGGGTAAACAGTGAAGTGCCTTAGGGATCTGTACTTGGACCAGTGCTTTTCAATATATATATATATATATATATATATATATATATATATATATATAAATAATATGGATAGGAATACGAGTGAGGTTATCAAATTTGCGGATGATAAATTATTCAGAGTAGTTAAATCACAAGTGGATTGTGATATGTTACAGGAGGACCTTGCAAGACTGGAAGATTGGGCATCCAAATGGCAGATGAAATTTAATGTGGATAAGTGCAAGGTGTTGCATATAGGGAAAAATAACCCTTGCTGTAGTTACACTATGTTAGGTTCCATATTAGGAGCTACCACCCAGGAAAAAGATCTAGGCATCATAGTGGATAATACTTTAAAATCATCGGCTCAGTGTGCTGCAGCAGTCAAAAAAGCAAACAGAATGTTAGGAATTATTAGGAAGGGAATGGTTAATAAAATGGAAAATGTCATAATGCCTTTGTATCGTTCCATGGTGAGACCCCACCTTGAATACTGTGTACAATTCTGGTCGTCGCATCTCAAAAAAAATATAGTTGCGATGGAGAAGGTACAGAGAAGGGCAACCAAAATGATAAAGGGGATGGAACAGCTCCCCTATGAGGAAAGACTGAAAAGGTTAGGGCTGTTCAACTTGGAGAAGAGATGGCTGAGGGGGGATATGATAGAGGTCTTTAAGATCATGAGAGGTCTTGAACGAGTAGATGTGAATTGGTTATTTACACTTTTGGATAATAGAAGGACTAGGGGGCATTCCATGAAGTTAGCAAGTAGCACATTTAAGATTAATTGGAGAAAATTCTTTTTCACTCAACACACAATTAAGCTCTGGAATTTATTGCCAGAGGATGTGGTTAGTGCAATTAGTGTAGCTGGGTTCAAAAAAAGTTTGGATAAGTTCTTGGAGGAGAAGTCCATTAAATGCTATTAATCAAGTTTACTTAGGGAATAGCCACTGCTATTAATTGCATCAGTAGCATGGGATCTTTTTAGTGTTTGGGTAATTGCCAGGTTCTTGTGGCCTGGATTGGCCTCTGTTGGAAACAGGATGCTGGGATTGATGACCCTTGGTCTGACCCAGCATGGCAATTTCTTATGTTCTTATGATCTCATTTTACCTAATTTCTAAATCTCACTTTTATATATTGACAGATGGAAAGAATTTTGATGCAAAACTGAATCCTGTATAGGTTTTTAAAAATATACCCAACTAGCAATGAAGTCATGTTTTCATCTTTTCCTTACAATAAAACAATGGAAGCAATATTTAAATGCATTTGGCTATATAGCTTGGTTTATCAGAGCTAGGCCCAATGAGTGCCAAGATCTATTAATTTTAGACAAGTCAAGAGATTTGAACAGGGCAGGGCTCATGGTCCTTGCCAGTGGGTGGGTTTGAATGTGTGTGGCGAGGGGGGTTGGGATCGGATTGAGAGGCCTGCAGATTTTTTTTTTCCAAAGGATGGCCCACTTAACTGAATATCTATTGAAGATATCCGGTTAAGTAGCTAGTTATCCAGGCACACAAAGCTAGATAGCTTTAGGCCTGTTCTGAAACGGGTCTAAAGTTATCTGGTTATCTTAGCTGGATGTATTTGAAATTCGGCTAGGTTAACTAAATAACTAAACTCCTCCCTAGAATGTCCCCAGAACACCTCTATTTTATCCAGCTAAATTATAGTCAGATAATTTAGCCAGATAAGTGGTTGAATATGGCAAAACTTGCCATTTAGATGGATAACTTGCCAATCACTTATCCCTATTCTTAATGGCCTCTATTCTGAAAAATTCAGTGGTGTACAAAATATTATGCATATGAATAAATCTCTGCAGAATAAAGTTGAATAGCCACTGAAGCGACTCAAATATCTAATTGGTAGCATGACCCCTCTGCTGCTTACCGAGTATCTCCTTGTATTTCTCCAGTGATGATTTTCTGCCAAGTTACTAATCTGGCACTTTTTTTTGAACTGTGCCAAATTGCTTCCTTTTTCCTTCTGCAGCTGGAGTGGAAGATGGGGGCTACTCTTGGTCCCAACCTACTACCTTGTTTTTTGTTTTTTTTTTAGAAAATCACCACTATATTTGGTCATTTACTTGGCTCAGGAATTTTGTACAAGAGGCCAGTCATTTTGGACTCATTTGCTTATTGCTTCTGAGAACATACAAGGCATGTTAGTGCAAAACGTCTCAGATCTACATGTAAACTATTAACAACCAAAGAAACATGCAGGATTCCAGTGTGCTCACCTTAACCTTTTTTTTTTTTCAGGTTAAAAGCAAATACGAATATTAGCTATCTTTTTCCTATTAATTATTGTTGCTAAGATTTAAAGGGTCAGGGAGTTTTGAAGTTAATGCTCCATTTCAGTGTGGGAAAGGTAACACAGTACACCTCAACTGCTGTTATTCTTTCTGCTTGAGTGGCTGATTGCAGTCAAATTATTGGTGTCCTGTCTGAGTATACAAATAGCAAGCTCATTTGCATAGAGCCATCATGGTGCTAGGAAGAGTTAGATCTCTGTGTGAATATAGCTGTGGGGAAAGGTATACTACTTTTGTGGTGGATGTGTAATAACTACCAATTCAAAGACTCTGGTAACTCCACCTAGCCTGTCTTTTTTCGTATCTATAGATACAGTCAGTAGAGAATAAAGACATCTGTGTTCTGCTTAATATCATATTGTCACTGGCCTCGTTGGGCCTGCTGCTCTGAGCTCATCTCCAAGGTGAGCTTGAGAGATTTAGGAGTGGTGAATATGAACTGGTTCTTGATTTTCAGTGAGTTTTTAACATTTTTGGAATGGAGAGGAATCGGAGATAAATTGGTGAAACCAGTGGCAAATAGTAGGAGGCATACTAAACAGTCCTCCAAGCTGGGTAAAAGCGGAATATCAGGTTATGGATTTAGCCTAGCTGGAATCACTAAGAGCTATAATCACTGAGTAATGGGCAAGCCATGCGCCTTGCTGACCTATAAAACCCTAGCAACAGAGATCCCCTTGGTGTTGGCTGTGCAGAAGTGGAGTTAAAAAATTAATGTAATGCCCCTGTACCCAATTACCTTGTGGTGTGTTCCTGACAGTAGCTCCCCTTGGGTGGACTCCATCGGTCTTTGTGTGCTTGGTGCCTGGTGTTTCTACCTGGGGAAGAAGTGTTAATAGGTGTGATTTCCCTCTCTTAACTCCAAGAAACCTGAAAAAAAAAAGTTGGGACTGTAAACAGAGTTAGCAGTATTATTTATAAGTATGTACAAGTGTTGTACATATTTAGTTACTTGGTGTATTAGCCCCACAAGGTATCACTATATAGAAAAAAAATATCCTCTTGCATTTCCTTTAATCCCATACTGTTACTCTCCCCTTTTTTCCATCCTACTGTACCCCAAGTTTCACCCATGTGAAAAAATGTAATGGGCTGACGTGTTGCCAGTCATAAGTAAGGGGATGTGTTGCATCCAGACTAGGGATGTGCATTCGTTTGCATTGAAATAGGAAATAAAGACGATATTTCCTATTTTGTTGCATTTCGAGGGGGCTGACAAAATGAAAGGAAAACCCAAGAAATTTCGTGTGGTTTTCCTATCGTTTTTTTGAGGAGGGGGGGAGAAAGGGCACATTTAAAAAAAAAAAAACCCAAACCCACCCCAACCCTTCAAATTTGATTAATTACAATCCCCCACTGTCCCGACCCCCCCAAGACTTGCCTGACCCCCCCCCCCAAAAAACTTGCCGAAATTCCCTGGTGGTCCAGCAGGAGTCCTGGAAGTGATCTCCCCCTCTCGGGCCGTCGGCTGCCAGTAATCAAAATAGCGCTGGTGGCTCTTTGCCCTTACCATGTGACGGGAGCTACCAGTGCCATTGGTCGGCCCCTGTCACATGGTAGGAGCAATGGATGGCGCTTGGAGGGACATCCCCTCTCAGCCTCAAGTTCAACACATAGTTAGGGTTATAGAAAAAGAAAGAATACAAATTCTCCCATCCTGCCTAACATTTTTGTGTGCTAAAAACAGATGCCCAAGGGTTTTGACCCCTACCTTGTCATTCAGGGTGAGGATCTGTGTTTGACAAGACTGCCTTTCAATACATTTCCAACACAAATTCCTCTTTTAATCAAAGTTCTACAGTTTAGGACTTTACCATTAATTGTTTGTGAAGTAGCATTTGACTGTAATTCAGCAATAAGAGGGGGTTGTGTCATATGCCCATCCCCTGTCCTGAAACCTTGACTCGTAGCTGAATAGGAAGAGTTCATCACCTTCACAGTAGGGATCTAATAACTTTTTTCAGCCTTTCTGTGCATCTCACATTTCACTCTTCCTAGTTCAGTTTATATTAATCATAGCATGGTCTCTTTTCCCCTTTCCCCTCCCAGGAGGGCAGGGGTTTTCACAAATATCAAAATACATAACAGAAAATAGTTTAAGAACAAAAACTAGGGAACAAAATTCCAAAAACTGCACTTCTCTGTGTATTACTTAGCCAAAGTTAATCAAACCCATCAAACTTAAGGGTTCAGTAAGAAATTCAGGTACCACCCAAACCCATCCAGCACTGCCACAAACCCAAGACACCCATTCAGGGCTTTTCCACATCTGACCTCCCAGGTATTTCATCATAGCATCTTTTTATTCCCCTGTTCAGGATGTCTGTATACTACTTCCATGTAGATAGAAATCTTCATATGTTTTCTCAGGGCAACACCGTGCTGCATATATTTCAATTGTCATGGCCATTATTGTGTCCTTAGTATAAATAGTTACTTTTCTCTCCCTTTTCCCTATTCTGTTTTTTGTTAAGAGATTATTGCCTGGGATAACCATCTTACAATATGACCAGAGTTCCTGGTCGGCTACATGTGAGGCTCCCTGTTGCAAGATGCCACTAGAGCAGTGTTGTGATTTGAACCACATGGGGTTCCATGACCTTGCATGGCTGCTAGCTAGGGTTCCCAAATGGCTCCTGATTTTCAGGGCAGGTTGTTCCAGTCCTGGTTTTACCCCATTACATGCTGGGACTTATTTTGATTTCCCTGTTGCATTCCCTAAGAAAAGAAAGATTATACATATCTGCATGCAGGAGAGTAAAATCAGGACTGGATCAACCTGTCCTGAAAATCTGGAGCCAGTTGACAATCATACTGCCAGCTCCACATGTATTGAACTGCAAAACTCCTGTCCATTGCCACATGGCAAGGCATGAGTGTGACCTAAATGAGGTGTCTTGCATCTATGCAAGTTGGTTAATTGGAAAGAAGGAAGATTGAAAAGCTGTCCTTGATAAGGAAGGGGATCTTAGAAGCAATCATGATCTATGGCTGGCAGCTGGGATATATCCTTAGTAGGGTAGATAGGAGTAACCAAGAACACTGGATGGGGTGATTGGTGTTTTTCATCATCTACAATGTTATTATGTGACTTTGTTAGTATGACTGTCCAAGATAATGCTTTCTTAGTCTCTTTTTTTGATTTTCTTTTGTTCCTTAGCATTTTTTTCCATTCATCTAGCTAGGAATTCTTAGCATCTGACTTTTCATTCCCTGATATTATTGTGTAGTGCAAGAGATGCATATAGGCAAGAATAACCCAAATTATAGCTACACAATGCAAAGTTCCATGTTGAGAGTCACCACTATGGTAAAAGATCTAGGCCTCATTGTGGATAATATATTGAAATCCTCTGTGCTACAGCAGCCAAGACAGCGAATAGAATGCTAGGAATTATTAGGAAAGGAATAGAGATGAAACAGAATATCACAATGCCTCTGTATTGCTCCATAGTGCGACAAAATCTTGAGTATTGTGTGCAATTCTGGTCACCATATCTCAATAAAGACATAGCAGAATTAGAAAAGGTACAGACAAGGGCAACCAAAATGATAAAGGGATAGAACAATTCCCCTGTGAAGAAAGGTTAAAGAGGTTAGAATCTTCAGTTTGGAGTAGAGTCGGCTGAGGGGAGATATGTTATAAAATGGCCACATACATCTCTGGGTGCAACCGGCATACATGCCTATATGTACGCCCATGGGGCTGTTTTAAGGTTACCGTCCCCGGCTTAAGGCCTAGCTTCTTTTGGTAAGAACCCCTGGGAAGAATCGTGGAGACAATACCAAAGAGAACAGCCTGCCTGGAAGTCTCATCATTTGCCCTAATTTATGAGGTGGACAGAGTGATGTATTTCTTATTGATGAATTCTGCTAGATCTCTGTCAGCAATGAATTCCTTATGCTGAGGAGTTGTTGTGCTGCTAAAGTGTTTATTTTACTATTGGCTGGTTGTTAAAATTCTTACTGTGGAAGCCTGTGGAACTACTTGAATACCTCTGTTGTGTGTTTAATAAAGTTTCCATTATTGGAACCATCAAGCCAAGAAGTGGACTGAATGCTTGAGGGTCTGAAGAGGAAGCTTTATTCAGTAAAGGGGGAATTTGTTCAAGTCACGGAGGGGAAATAGTTTCCCTGTCCAGTAGGAGAAAGATCACCGAGGGACACCCCTGGAACCCAGTCCACTACACCATCTGCTCAACCACTTTTAAAACACACTGACCAGACCAGTGCCTTGAATTTATTTTGTGTGTCCTTGCTGGGGTTACATAATATTGATTTTTTTCTGATTTGTTTAAGTCACACTGATACAAATGTAAACATTTCCAGTAGTTCTTCGATCTTGCTGATTGCTTATTCCCATATATGTTTTTTTGTAACACCATGGTTTTCTTTTTGTTTAGGATGAAGGACTTTATAAACAAGAAAACTGCAGTGCTTTTTTCTAAAATCCGTCCAAGTTTTATTGTCCCAAATTTCACAAATTTGATAATAAAAATAGAACAGATGGAAAGAACACATGGCTTGTAGGTAGTGTGTGATGGTTGATATTTGTATATCAAAAGGGGGTTGATGTATGTATTTATTTAAAATTAGATTATTTAACTAAATTCTCTTTTACATAGATTTGCAATTTCTGAGTTTATTGGAACTTTTAATCAAGGTAAAAGCTGCTATTTCTATATCCTATGTCATGAAATTTGGTCTGATTCAATTCAAAGGCTAGGTCATCCTTTTGGTATAGTAGACATCTTTGAAGGTGCAATGAACCTTATAATTATTAAACCTCTATTAAAATATGATTCCTTATGGAAATTTTCAGATATCCTTAGGTCATGTCAACATCATAGAATTTTAAAGGAGAAATACTTGCAAAATAATTGTAAATAACCAAGCTGACAATTAATATCTCCCAAAATTATGCAAGTCGCCTTCTTTTATTCTTTCCATTTTATTCCTGAGAAAATGTTAATATTTAAAGTTTTTGAAAGCTCCTCCTACTTAATTGCTTCCAGCATTAAGAGCACAAGTAAACAAACTTCCAAAGTTGAAGCAACAAGCTTATGTCACTAGAATGTGTTCACCAGGAAAAATGGGTACCATTTTGGATTTTTGTATGATAATCTGTCTACAGACATAAAATAATAACAGCCAGAAATTCCCCAAATTCCCAAAATTGGATTTGTCTTTCTTTTTCTCTAAATTCAAGTCCTAGGACACACCTTGCCAGTCAAGTTTTCAGGATATGTACAATGAATATTGTGAAGGCTCACCGCCCGTGCTGCCTTGGGTGCCGCTCCGCTGCCTCCAGCTCAGGCCCCTCGCGAGTCCTGGATATCCCTGGAGTCCCTCAGTTGCACAGGACTCCCTTGGTTCAGGTCTCCGCAGGCCCTGGTTTTGCGGGGCTTCTGGGTTCTCTTTGAATGGAGTGGGGTTGAAGCAGTCCCCCAACCCCCAAAGATAACACAGAGAGAGAGAGAGGTTCCTCAAAGCATTTTTATAAATGAGAGTAGCTGAATCTGTTACATTGGCTCCGTCCCCTCAGGAGCTGAACAAATGACCCTGCCCCCGCTCTCCAGCAGTCTAACCCCTTGACACAGGTGCTGGAGCAAAGGCACTGTTTGAGCCCCCCTGGCTCTCCAGTTCACCAGCAAACCCCCTTAACACATGTGCTGGATTAAAGGTACTGTTTGAGCCCCCCCCGGCTCTCCAGTCCACCCGCAAACACACCTGCCCTAACTTCCCTTAGGGTACAGGTTCTCTGTTTCCCTTTCCAGGCTAGGCTGTGCCCCTGAGACAGCTGGAGGATTCCTCTCCCCCGGAACCTACCTCCATTTCCTCTCTTTGCTTCCTGGCACTGGCTTTTTCTGGCCACTGCTGCTACCTAGGCACGCCCCCTTCCTCTAGCTCCCTAGGCTCACCTGTGTGACTCATTAGTCCAAGTCTGCCACCTGCTGTCCTCCAGGCTCTCCCTACAGGTCAGGTGGTGGTTCTAGGAACCTGGGATTTGTAGTTCTCGTCGTCACCTGCTCCCCCTGCTGGCTGGCTCTAGTATTACCAGCCGCCTTATGGAATCTTATCCATTCCTGCCTCCGGCAGCGCTGCACTCCATCACAATATGCATGAGGTAGATTTACATACAATGGAGGCAGTGCATGTTGTAGAGTCTTTATAAAAAGTGCCATAATGCAGAATGCCATTGAGATTATCTGGCTATTGCAACTGTCTGGTCATATGATTGTCTTTAAGGCTTACAAGCATTGCAAGTGATGCAGAATACTGCAGAAAGATTGATAACTGGTTGTCAATGCAGGGAATGTTATTCCTTATTTGAAGACCTTCACTGGTAACCTATAGCCTATATGGTATAATTAAATAGTTACTATAAATTTATAAGATACTATTAATGGTGTTGGTCCATCTTATTCGAAAGGTCTTTTTCAATGTTAAATTCCCCCATAGTTATTACATTCTGTGGGGAATATGTTATTAACAGTACTTACCTTTGAGGAGATTAGGCTGCAATTACTTGGAAATAGGCAATCTCTGTGATAGACGTTGTGATATGAAATGACTTGCCTTTGGACATTAAAGCTAAAAAGGAACTAACCTATTTTAAAAAGACATAAAAGCCTTTCTACCACTTACTTGAAGTTCATGAGCATTTTTATTTTATGAAAATGGGCAGAGATAAGATGAATGGGTTAGTAGTTCAGCTTGTATAAATATGTGATATTTTATTTATATCATGTGTTAAATTTCATAGTGTGTTTTATGTTTAGACGTTGGTATTGTTGAATTGATTCATTACATGTTTGGTCTTGGTTTTAGTTGATATTGATGTTTTGAATTGTGATCCATTTAGAATAACTGAAGTTGAATGAGGTGAAATATAAATTTGTAAATAAATTTTACAATCTAATAAAACTGATCTGATAATGTAGTGCTGGATAGATATATTTCTATTAAAGATAAGGAAATGTTAAGAAAATTATCCTTTGCCATCTGTACATGCTAGTACAGTGACCTGCAAAAGTGACCTGCAAAAGAGGTCACAAAATACAGGGTCTGAGTGATGAGGATGGTCCCTTGGCCTTTTGGCTGAAATTGAGATATGAGAATAAAATATGGAAGGGTTAATGTCCTATATATCAGAATGCCAAGAGTACATCAAATTTATCATATAGACAGTTACTATTAGTATTGGCCAGTCATAATAGGCTTCATCGTGAAAGCAGAATTGCTAGATGATTTACCTTATTTTTAATCATCGGTCAGTGTCCAGAACAATATACATTTTGTTTTAGATATTTTCATTTGCAATTTATATCACTTATCTTGTGAAACATCGCTGATGATATTGAACTCTGAAGCCATGAATTCTCAACACACCCGAAATGGGTCCATGTTTTGAACGCTACCATTCTTTTTCAAGGGCTAAAGATCAGCGTCTTATGAGATAAGAACAATATTATCTCAAGAGTTAATATTAAGAATATTCATATAAGCTTTAGTGGACACAACATGTTAAGAGGAAACAGCCAGTAACTTACTGTATTTGTAGTCTTTAAGAATCTAAGATTTCAAACATGGCGTTTCCGCGTTCAGTTTCTGTGACAGCGCCGGAAATGTCAGCTGAATAAATATGCATAGATGACGTAGATACTCGCAATCAATGTTAATGACTCAGGTGATCACAATCAGGTTAATGTGTACCATTCAACTGCGAGATTTAAACCATTGGGATGGACAGAATTTAATTTATAAATCCATTGTTATTCTCTGTAGTTAAGCAGAGCCTAAGTGTTGCCGCCTCTTGGATTTTTGTGAACTAAATCAATAATGCGCCATTTAATATCTTGAAAAGAATGATGATGTTGTATGCAGTGGGATACGATTGGAGCTTGTAATTTAGAGGTGGCAAGACAGCTGCGATGTTCAGTGAGTCTAATCTTGATGGAACGTTTAGTCCTCCCCACATAAAGGAGGGGGCATGGGCATTGTAACACGTAGATCACATTGGTCGAAGTACAATCTGTATGATCATAAGCAGTATAGGTTTTACCATGAGGGTCAGTCCATGAGGGACCAATAATAGCTTGACTGCAAAAAGAACATTTGTCACAAGTCCAGTGACCAATGGTAATAGCTTCAGGGATATTTCAAGAATGAAGGAGGTAAGAATGAATTAATAGGTCTTTCAAATTTTTTCCCCAATTGTAAGCAATTGTAGGGCGATTATTGAAAATAGAATGCATTTTTAAGGTTGGCCAATGATGAAAAATTAATTCGGAAATTTGAGATGAAAATATGGAATAAGGCAACATACATGTTAAAGGAATTGCTTCTGGTTCTTTATTGTCAAGAAGCATTCTGCGTTATAAGCCCGTCTATATGCTTTCTTGACATATTTCAATGGATAGCCACGTTGGACCCATGTCGGGCGTGTTGAGAATTCATGGCTTCAGAGTTCAATATCGTCAGTGATGTTTCACAAGATAAGTGCTATAAATTGCAAATGAAAATATCTAAAAAAAAATTTATATTGTTCTGGACATTGACCGATGATTAAAAATAAGGCAAATCATCTAGCAATTCTGCTTTCACGATGAAGCCTATTATGACTGGTCAATACTAATAGTAAGCGTCTATATGATAAATTTGATGTACTCTTGGCATTCTGATATGTTACATTAGAATTTGCCACAGTGCTTAAACTTAATATTGGGGATCACATGATTGAGGGTTAATGTCCTGCCACAGGGGATATGATGATATTACAACCATTGCCAAAGCAGGCCGATTAAACCATCTGCTTTAAAAAAAAATGTAAAGGTTGTTATATTCTTTTATCATATTATTCCTGACTGACTCTTCTGTGATGCACAACTCTTGCTATGAATTTGATATTGTTTAAATGGAACATAGATTTTTTATTTGTGAACACTGCCAAAGCAATACAGATCACTGATTCAAATTATCAGTGCTCTCACTCATACTCTATTTCTCACACACATAGAAAATACATAGTCATACACATTCACATCAGTTGTTAATATGGAAAAGGCATAGAGAAAATTGTCAAACTAAATAATAAAGCACCAGGATCTGAAGGTATTCATTCTAGCTCTCTGAAAGAATTCAAATCTGAAATTTCATACTTGCTAGAGTTAATCTGTAGCTTATCACTAAAGTTTGCCACTGTACCTGAGGACTGGAGGTACCTAATGTAACACCAATTTCTCTAAAGGTCTCAAGAAAAGATTATGGAAACAACAGACCAGTGAGCCTGATGTTGATGCTGGGGAAAATGGTAGAAACACATTTTTCAGAACAAAATTGCTGAGCATTTGGATAACCATTGTCTAAAGGGGAAGATCCATTGTGGATTTAGCAAAGGGAAGGAATGACATATTCATCTATTATATTCTATAACAGTATAAATAAGCATGTGGATAAAGGTGAGCTGGATGATATATTCAGAGATGAGTATCATTAACTTTAAATTGTAACTCTATCATCAAGATGTTAATTGATTACCTTGACTTGCACTGCCTCCAGCTACACAAAAAAGGAGAACATCATTCAAAAGAATAGAAACAAGAAAACAAGAAACATAATAGATAAAATGTTATACATGAATATTTCTAACATTGCTGGCTAGCAGTGTGAAAATTAATTTCAGTGTTCCCTTTGATAGAGGAAGGAAACAATCTCAAACTTTCCTTTAAGGACATAAGCAAAGGGAAAAAAATGTACATATTGTATATAAGTAAATAAATAAATGTATAATATATAAGCTGTATATAAATATGAATCTCTATAAGAATATAAGAACATACCATACTGGGTCAGACCAAGGGTTCATCAAGCCCAGCATCCTTTTTCCAACAATGGCCAATCCAAGCCATAAGAACCTGGCAAGTACCCAAAAATTAAGTCTATCCCATGCTACTGTTGCTAGTAATAGCAGTGGCTATTTTCTAATTCAACTTAATTCATAGCAGGTAATGTTCTTCTCCTCCAAGAACTTATCCAATCCTTTTTTAAACACAGCTATACTAACTGCACTAACCACATCCTCTGGCAATACCTTCCAGAGTTTAATTATGCGTTGAGTGAAAAATAATTTTCTCCGATTAGTTTTAAATGTGCCACATGCCAACTTCATGGAGTGCCCCCTAGTCTTTCTATTATCCGAAAGAGTAAATAACCGATTCATATTTACTTGTTCTAGACCTCTCATGATTTCTCTCTCTATATATATATATATCTACACTGCCTGTATACATTTCTTCATGATAAATGCATGTATCCTGAAAAGCAGTATGGTTTTTCTTAAAACTCATTGAGGTCAATATTATAAAAGGTTTGTCTGAGTAAGGGGAAACATGGGGCATTCCTGGGTGTGGCTATGAAGTTTGCTGGATAAACTTAGCCGGGTAAGTCTAGTTGGAAAAATCACTATCCTAAAGTTACCCGGGTAAGTTCGTCTAGCTAAATTTAGCAGGGGTATGTTCTGAATATTTGGATACTTACCTTGGTAAGTTAGTTTGCCTGGGAAATTCAATCACACCTGGCTTGAAGAAATGCCTTGCTTCCGCACCACTAACCGCCCCATAAGAAGTACCCATGTAGGTTCTCTACACACTCCTTCCCTTAAGTCTGTGCATCTGTCCCTCACCAGAGAAAGGGCCTTCTCTATAGCTGGTATCTCCCTCTGGAACTCTCTCCCCTCCTCCCTCCGTATAGAGCCGTCTCTCACCAAATTTAAAAAAGGAGTTAAAACATGGCTCTTCAAGCAGGCCTACCCCGATACAAACTTAACGTAGACTTTTCGTCTAAACGGATTTCCTTTATGACCTTTCCTTCTGCCAGCCTCCCCCCCCCCGCTCACTCCTACCTCTAGTGCCTCCTTTACCCCCCCTCCCCCCACTCTTCCCTCCAGAATCTTGCATTTTGAACTCCCTTGGCATACGAACTTCATCGATAAGAGAATGATGTATAGAAGGTAAAAGTTCCTTTCTGCCCTTGCTGCCCTTTTGCTTGCTTAGCTCTCAAATATCTACTAGATAAGGGAGCCCTGACCGACGTGCCGCAAATGCGCAGTAGAGAGCAGCTCTACCGCGCATGCGTGGGCGAGCATGTCGGCCAGAGTGCCCGAAAAAAAAAATGGCGCTGGGTCGCTAGGAGCAGGAGCAGCGGTGGTGGTGGCGGCGGTGGCAGCGGCGACGACGAGCAGGAGCGGGAGGAGCAGTAGCGGCGGCGGCGCGCGCGAGGGAGGGAGGGACAGCCCCCATTATCAGTTGTAGATGAGCTGAAAGGGGAGGGGAATGAGAGAGGGGGAGTGAGTGAGGGGAGGGAGGAAGAGTGAGCTGAGGGGGAGGGAGGAGAGAGTGAGGAGAGGGGGAGGGAGGAGAGAGTGAGCTGAAGGGGGGGAGGGAGGAGAGAGGGAGGAGAGGGGGAGGGGAGGGAGAGGGAGGGGGAGGGAGGAGAGGGTGAGGGGAGGGGGGAAGGTGAAAGGGAGGGAGAATAGAGGGGGAAGGTGAGAGGGAGGGAGAATAGAGGGGAAAGGTGGGAGGGAGGAGAGAGTGAGGGAGGGGAGGGGGGAGGGAGGGAGAATGAGGGGGAGGCAGTGGGAAGGAAATGGACCGAAAATTTTTTTTTAAATGTAGCCAGTTGTTACGGGCTTAACGGCTAGTCTGATATATAATGCCTCCTTCTATGTATATAGTTCCCCTATTTTGCCTTTGTTTTTGCATTGACTACGATATGGTTTTTTGTTTATTGTATTTCCTCCTTTCAGTTCAATGTAAGCCGGCATGATGTGCCTTACGAATGTCGGCAAAGAAAAGCCTATAAATAAATAAATAAAATAAATAAGTTTTCTACTCCCCAGATTACTCAATATAGATCTCATTATTTTCAGAAAAATTTCCTTTTCAGACAAACAATGTTTTTTCATCTTGCCATGGTGAAGGAAAACGGCTATTATAGCACCAGTGCTAACTCTTGAGAAAACACATCTGTGTCAGGGAGGCCTTATCCCGAGGCAGCTTTATGGGGAGAATTAGTATCACTCTAAGCTTCCTTTCAGATGGAGCTGTGAAGTATAGTGCTATTTACTAGTAATATTCCCAATGTCTAAAAATAGAGATGGACTCTGGTCAAAAACAAACCCCACAGTTTGTGGTCTTCTGTTTGTAGCTGGCTGCTGATGACTACTGAGAGCAGGTGCGGGTTTGCCATGAAAGGACAACCTTTCCTATGTGAAAGGAATCCGAAGTTACAGACAGAAAAACACTGCTTGATTAATACAGAAGCTAGTGGAGAAAAAACTGTGCTGGATTCATGGCACAATTCTGAAAAGAAAGAAGTGTATATGAGCAACTAATACAGGTAAAACATGTTTTGTACTTGAAAAAAAACCCATCCTCTTATAAAATTACTACCTTGCCCCCAAATCAATAATAGATATATATTTTCATAGTGCATCAACCTTTTTATGTTTGCTTAATGGTAAGCCACAAGAATGTGAAAAAAAAATTGTTCACCTGTAGTCAATTTTGCATTAGTGAAAAAAAAATTCCAGACCTGTTTAGTAGCAGCAGTGATGTGCGGAACTGAATACTGAAGCAGGCTGAAGATGAAGCGGAGCTGAAGACTGAAGCAGAGCTGAAGACTGGATCAGACTGATGGCTGGAACAGGGGTGAAGGCAGGAACAGGACTGAGGACTGAAGACTGAAGCAGGGCAGAAGACTGAAGGCTTCAGCAAGACTGAAGACTGGAACCAGGATGAAGCAGTAACCAGGAGACCTTGCTGAAGCCACATTGGAATGGCTGAAGATCCCTTTTAAAGGACAAGTGATGATGGCATCATCCAAGGGCACCATGGTCTTTTCCTGCTGCAGGCCCTTTAAAGGAAGCTGGATTGTGCATCATAGGAAGCAAGAGGAGAGTGGAAGCTTCTGCCACGTGTCAGCAGCATTTTCCTGCCATGGGGAATGGCAGTGTCAGGCTGGTGGTGTTAGGGTGAGTGAAGCCACTTGCAGTGCTCTTCCGTGAACAGTGAGTGTAACAGGTTGATGTTCAGTTGACAACGCTAAATACATTGTCTGCATTATTACAATATGTATGAATTCCATTATCTCATGTTGAATATGTAAAGTTTCTTTCATGACATCAGCAACCTCTGGAATAGGGCAGAGGAAGCAGATGGAACATGCTACAAGTGTGTCAGTGTGAAGTAAGGGCCAGAAGCTTTCAATTGCCACGTGTTCTTATTTAAATATGCTCTGAAACACTTATATGCCCTTGTTCCGTAGAAAGTGACAGGGAAAACACACTTAGAAAACTTATTTCTCATCAGAATAAAATAATGTCTATAGCTTAGGAAGCACCTTAGTATGATGGTCTGCTGTAATGGAAGACTAACATGTATCGAGAAAGAGAACTATTTCTTATGGATGTGCAGAGGCAAATATTTCATTTCAGTTAATTTATTTTGTAGGTTGCAATCGTTTCTTCGATTCAATTCAGACAAATTTTATTTTTATGTTTACTTGCTTTATTTATTAATTTGTTTCCCATTAAAGTCAATGGAAGAAGCAGTGCATCCTATTTTGGACTCCCAAATTGAGGTTTTCTAATTATTTCTAATGAGATATGTGAATAGACAACATCAGAAGGGTGAAGAACACTCTAATGCACCAAGACTGTGTCAACATGGCATCAAAGGTGTCATGAATAGCCCAAGGAATTGTAATGGGGCAAAATGCTACCAGCAATGGCAAGAGGTCTCCAAATAACCATGAAAGAAGCAAAGCAGCAGCAAGAATGGCCAGAATACCCCCCCAACTCCAAAAGAGGGATAAAGGGCACCTAAAACAGTGTCAGGAATCTTCAAGGCAGCACGGGAAAGACAAAGTGGCACCAAGTGTGGCATGAACAATTTAGTACAGCATAAAGAAGGGACAAAGCACCAAGAGTGGTAGGAAAAACCTCAATGCACTGATAGGGTCAAAGCAGCAGAAAGAAAAGCATGAAGACCCCAACATACCATGGTGCCGATGTAATAAGACCCATGGCAAAACAGGTGCTAGTTGTGAGCACACACAGCTAAAACTGGCGCCTGCACGGGATGTAAAAAAAAATTATGCAAATGATTTCTGTGCACAAATCTGTGCACTCATGAATAACTGCGCATACATTTGCATGGTAAGGCCCTATGTAATAAGCGGCTGCATCCTCACGGATAATCCGTGCCAAAAATATGCATATAAAAGCAAATGTAGCGAATGATCGGGTCTCCCTTTTTAGTGAATTTATGACCCTGTAATAGGAATGCATATATTTCTAATAACTGTGCGCTTCTGAAAATATGGCAAATATATTAATTGGTGATAATTCACACTGCATGCCACAACCTCTATCACCTGCCAAACCCTCTACTGATGCCATCCTTTTGTGAAGCTGTAGGATATACCACAGCAGCAGAAGTCTCCATAGTAATAACACTAGAATTGCACAGACACACAATTACACCACACCAATGCAAGCAATGGAATAAAATGTCCCCAAGTCGGTGCTGTCACTTAACTTGTGCCCTGACCATGGTGCTAAAAAACCCACATTAAAAATCCGTACTAGCATTTATATCTTCTAGCATGGCTTCCTGCATTGCTTGTGAATAGATAATCTCCTCCTTTGCATGCCATTATTTATTTATTTGCTTTTATATACCGACATTCATTGGGGTACATCACATTGGTTTATATGTTAGCATGGAGAAATAGTAGGACGAACGTGTCTTACTATTTTTACATGGAATGGAGGCAAATCAACAGTTAATACAATTACATTTTAGCAGTGGTGAACATTGAAAAATAATTGATTCAAACAGCTCAACAGGGCATTTTGATTCAAACAGCTCAACAGGGCAATAACCATAGTTACATAGGGAGATAGGTAGGTAGCTCTAGTTATTTACATAGGGGACATCTGTACATAGGAGGCATAGTGGGGCTTATTGAGGTACGTGGGCATGTCTAAAAGTTAATTAGGATTGTGACGTTTCCATTTTATTGTGAGGTTGGGGTGGAGAGGGGGAGGGGGAGTGGGGAGTTAGGCTTGAGAGCTGAAAGGCTTTTTGGAATAGCCAGGTTTTTAGGGTTTTGTTTTTTTTTAAAAGACTGGGTGGAAGTCTCCTATCTGAGTTGTTCAGGGAGAGTGTTCCACAAAGAAGGGCCAGCTATTGATATGGCGCGTTCTCTGGTTGTGGTGAGGTGTGCTTGTTTTGCGGAGGGTATGTTTAGCAGGCCGGTGTTTTTAGATCTGAGGTTTCTTTGGGTGTGATGGTGGTGGAGAGCGTCTTTTAGCCATTCTGTGTTTTTATTGTGTATTAAGTTGTGTAGTAGGGTAAGGGCTTTGTATTGGATTCTGTGGGATATTGGGAGCCAGTGAAGGTCTTTGAGGATTCACTAGCATAGAAAATAACAGGAGTCAGTAAGCACATTTGTACGTGCTCTTTCCCCACGCACAAAACACTTTTTACATACCAGTATAGTGCTTTGCACAGGCAAAAGCATGAATAAATACACATATAGCCACATACAAACCTGCGGCAGCTTCATCATGCCTTATTACATTGCGCCCCCCCCCCCCCCCCCCCCATGAGAAGTGCAAATCAGCCATCCACAGTGGCAAGAATACCCCTAGGCTCCAAATCAGGAGCAAAGGGCACCAACCAAATTGGTACAAAGCCCTAAGCAGGGAGAAACCAGATGAAATCCCTGGAGGAGGCCTCATGTCATTTCCATATGATATCATTAGGGGAAGGGGCTGGATGTTTAGGTCTTTGCTATGATATAATCTCAGCACTATCAATATCATCTGCCTACTCCACTTCTTCACTGGAGGCCATGATTTCTCTGACTACAGGTCCCAAATTCTCTTCAGCAACTAGATGCTCAATAACCTGTGATTCAGGAAATCCAGGATATGACTTTTCTTCTGAATCAGGTTTTGCAAATACTGCCTCCAGTACCTGAGAAACAATAATAATGGAGAAGCATGATCCTGGTTTTGAGTGCTACGCTTCTGTTGACCCTGCCTTTTGCTGTGGTATAATCTTGTAAATGGGGTAAATAAAAATAAAATAAATACCTGCCCAATTGTTGCTAGTGCCACGCGAGCCTGGGGAGCTCCTGGCAGCCAGAGAGAGCCCAGAAATGCCATTATGATTTTTTTTTTAAATAGATAAATGCAGCTCAGAGCAGCTGGTGCCACACTGCAGCAGCAGTGCTAGGAATGCTGCCGCTGCCAGCTTAAGCCAGCAGACAGTATCAGGGCTGTAATCAAAGCCCTGGCATGACTGCAGTGCAGGCCAAGAGGTCCTCACTAGGGATGTGAATCGTTTTTTGACGATTTAAAACAATCGTCAGATATATTTTAAATCGTCAAAAATCATTAGAGCCGCGATACAATAACAATTCCCCCGATTTATCGTCAACAAATCGTAAATCGGGGGAGGGGGAGGGCGGGAAAACCGGCACACCAAAACAACCCTAAAATCCACCCCGACCCTTTAAAACAAATCCCCCACCCTCCCAAACCCCCCCAAAATGTTTTAAATTACCTGGGGTCCAGTGGGGGGGTCCCGGCATGATCTCCCGCTCTCGGGCCATGGCTGCGATAATAGAAATGGCGCTGGTGGCCCTTTGCCCTTACCATATGACAGGGCAAAGGTAGCACCGGCGCCATTTTGGTTCCTGACACCCGACGTCAAGCCGGCGCCATTTTGCCCTCACTATGTCATACGGGTCGTATGACATAGTGAGGGCAAAGGTAGCGCCGGTGCCATTTTGAATATTGGCAATACGGCGTGAGTGCAGGAGGTTGCTCCCGGACCCCTGCTGGACTTTTTGCAAGTCTTGTGGGGGTCAGGAGGCCCCCCCAAGCTGGCCAAAAGTCCCTGGGGGTCCAGCGGGGGTCCGGAAGCGATCTCCTGAACTCGTGACGTTGGGTGTCAGGAACCATAATGGCGCTGGTGCTACCTTTGCCCTGTCATATGGTAAGGGCAAAGGGCCACCAGCGCCATTTCTATTAACGCAGCCGTGGCCCGAGAGCGGGAGATCGCGGGAGATCGCGCCGGGACCCCCCACTGGACCCCAGGTAATTTAAAACATTTTGCGGGGGTTCGGGAGGGTGGGGGATTTGTTTTAAAGGGTTGGGGTGGGTTTTAGGGTTGTTTTGGTGTGCCGGTTTTCCCGCCCTCCCCCGATTTACGATTTTTAACGATTTAAAAACAAACAAACAAACATGACGATCAGATTTCCCTCCCCTCCCCAGCCAAAATTGATCGTTAAGATGATCGATCACACGATTCACATCCCTAGTCCTCACAGACTTTGGAGCAATAATATCAGTGAGAGGCTGCCTACACAGTGCCTGTAGGAAAATTAAACTTTAAAAGTTAATAAAAACCTGTCAGAAACTGGGATGTGGTAGTAGTGGTCACCAGGTGAGATCATATAAATATGGATTTAACCCTTGGTTTGGGGAAAATGTTTATTATGTAAGTTAAAAATATAATTAGCTATAAAAATGTTAAAATAGCTGATATGGTCATGAAAAGACACAGGACTACTGTTACATTTATTTAGAAGCTAACCTGAAAGTTTTGTTTGATTTTGAACTGTGCAAGTGGAGTTTTCTTATTGGTTTCATTTTCCAGCTCTCCGAGAGAAAAAAAAAAGACTCTGCCATCTCACAGACAATGCCATATTAATGCCGTAGTAACACTAGCCCACCACAGGGTCTATGCAAGGCAGCTGAGTGATTAGGTCTGTGTAATAACACCAAGTTGAGGCAAAGCACAGAAAGATTTGAGAAGTTATTTGCCTTAAAATGTTTTGAACATACAAAAAATTATTTTGAAAGCTGTCGTCCTTAGTCAACGAGTTTTTAAATGGTTTTTTGGTGGAGTAGAAGGTTTTTTTTTTTTTTTTAAGTAGATGAGAACTATTTCTTGAAGAGACTTCAGAGGAGTAAGGATCTCTTCTGAGGATTTTTTCAGAAAGCATGTGGAGACTGCTGAGAGAGCTGGCTGGAGCCTGTTGATGTTTGAGGTAGTTGTGGGTGGATCCTTGGGCCGGTGAAAGATGACCACACCCCCGGGGGAAGATCCTGAGAGGGACCACCGGTGAGGCTCAGAGTATGGAGACAGATACACACTAGTTCTTTTATTAAACAGTATATTGAACCACCAGAGGTGGCAGTAGTGAGTTGGACGTGCCCGGCAGGGCTGTAGTCCCTCAGGTACTGGAACAGCGATCCTGGACAACTGAGCTGTAGAGAAACGGAATATAGTGAGTAGGCAGGGTATGCAGAGTTCAGGAACAGAGCCTTGATGGTAACACTCACACAATAGTCTCTAGAAGTAGTCCAGGTGTTGGAATAAGTTAGGCCCTCGAGGAGCGAGTATCTGGTTCCAGGGAAAGCTCTGAGAGAGAGAAGATAACTCACTGGTGTAGTAGGCAGCGATGACTTCCAGGCAGAATGAGTATTCAGCAACCAGTCCGGGAACATGGGCCCTCGAGTAGTGAGTACTGGTTCCTGACTGTGACCTGAAAATCAAATAGAGAGCGAGGCCCCCGAGGAGCGGGTGCCCCTGGTAAGTCCGTGGAGGCAGAGTAGCTTAGAACGTATCCCGATCCATATCCATATCCATTCCTTGCTACGGTTAGCGAATTCTAAGACCTTATATATCCAGTACTGATGACGTCATCTCAGGGGGACGCCCCTGAGGTTTGCGCCACTGCTGGTACATCAGTCGGGGCCATGCCGCGCGCGCGCCCTTAGGCCCTTGTGAATCATGGCAGATTGCAGCGTCAAGCCACTCCGGGGACGCCGGAGGAAGATGGCAGAAAGACTCCGCGGCAGCCAACATTCCACTTGAGCAAGAGGGAGTAGCCAAAGAGGTGAGGAGGGCGAAGTGGAGACGTTGAGCAGCGATGGTCGCAACAGAGCCTGAGGCAGAGAAAATTGTGTGTTAGATGCTGCAAGGAGAGCCATGCAGACTGAGGCAGAGCTGTGTGCCTAGAGGCTGCAGGGAGAGCTACTGTGCTGGAAATCTGAGGCAGAGGAAGCTAATGCAGTCTGAGAGAGGGCTGTGTTCTATAGGCTTCTAGTAGAGCTGTTGTGACAGTGTGTGAAAGTGTGCTCATCCTTTTCTGAGGTAAGAAACTAGTTAAAATTAAGGATAGCTTCCTATAGCTGGTCTCGTGGTATTTTTGCCAGCTTTGATAGATAAGTGGATATGAGAAAACTAGATGATTAATGTTTTGATTCTGAGCTGATTTAATTGAAGTACATACTGCCTCAGAAAGAAAAGGTCAGATTGTGTACGCTCCACCTGTAGATAAAGGTGCTGCAATGTTTAATCACAGGACCTGTAAATAAAGGTACCTCTATGTTGTTTCCTTAAAGGAAAAAAATACCTTTGACATAACTTGCAATATAGAAGTCCTACAACTTGTTCCTTTCTTTATTGGCAAATAAGTGTGGAATGTGTGAGAGAGAGTGTGATTAAATATTTTCTTTACTTTGTGGGTTCTCTCAAAGCAAACATCCTTAGACATGGTTGAAATAATTATTTTTTTGATTTCTATTAGCAAGAACTCCAGCATCATTTATACACAGACACACACACTAGCAACATTATAGACTGGAAAGGAATGCAGAAAGGACTTCAATGAAACCTGGAGCAGAGGCAGAACCACCTAATTGTACCAAGAGTGGCTTGGAGTAGCAGCAATCACAAAGAGTAGATGCAGAGCAATACTGCAAGAAGAGTGGCAGAAAGGCCCCAAGATATACAGTGAGAGATGAGGCAGAAATAAAAATGGTGGGGTAAATATGGAATGGGCAGCCAGCTAATAAACTTATTGGTGTTTAGGGCTTCATTATAAATTTGTAGTGTTGCCTTTTCATAGGTAGGGTTGTTACTGTTTGAATTCCATAATGTAGGTGTAACGTTTTGCACATTAGTTTGTGTACATTATTGTAGATCCTGGGAGTCTGTTAGGTGCTATATTTCTGTTTCCATTTCTTCAGTTTTACACTAAATGCAGAGTGACATTTGAGGGTTTTTCATTCCAGTTTCTGTCTTCATATTTGTAATTTGTGGTCTTTCTGTATTTGGTGAAGGTTGATTCTATATGTGTCACTGAGGTGAGGAATTTTACCCAGCATGTAGGCATTTGTATCAATATTATTTGTTATGTTTTCTCAACAGGACATGCATTGGTGAAAAAATACTGTTTTTCCATAAGAAGGGCTATTGTGCCTAGTAGGAGAGAGAGTTTATGTTGCTTTTACTGAGATGACACCAGAAATATCTTTATTGTATGGTAAACTGAACAGAGAAAGTCCTAGTTCAGTTCTATACCCATTGTTAGGAGGTCAGGGCAATTCCTGTAGATACAAGAGTATATGTTTACATTTAGCCCCATGACGATCAGTGTGTCAGTGTGCTCAGTGTGTCAAGCATGTGACAACCATCTGTCAGGTGTGTCCCAACAAAAAAAAAAGGTTGAGAACCAGTGGCCTAGGCTATAGACCAAGGCCTGAGTGCAATGACATAGTCTCAGCTTAGGCCCAAAGCCGGAGCCCTGACTAGGGCATAGGCCGAGACTCAAAGCAGGAGCTGTGGCCTAGGCCCAAGCGTGACACTGGGGTCTTGTCAGAGGCACGAGCTGATGACGGAGCCTCGGCCGAGATTCCAAAAAATAAAAAAAATATATACCTGATCCGTCAGGAAATCTGATGAAGGCTGGGTCCCAACACCAAGACCTCGGCTAGGGCTAAAGCCTGAGCCCAGATCCGACACCATGACCTGAACTGGAGGTTGGGTCCTGATGCAGGGGCCTCAGCCTGGAACCAAGGCCTGACACTGCAATCTGACCTGGAGGCTAGGTCCCAATGCCTGGGCCTTGGCTAGGGCCAGACCCTGAGTCCAGACCCAATGCAGCAAGCTGACCCGGAGCCTTGGCCTGGATCCAGGCCCAACGCCGTGACCTGACCCAGAGGCTGGGTCCTAATGCCTGCAGTCGGAACCTGAGTCGGAGCCCAGGTCAGATGCTGTGACCCAACATGGAAGCTGGGTCCCGACGCCAGGGCCTAGGCCCGGACCCAGAGATTACACCGGAGCCTCAACTAGGAAGCCGGGTCCTGATGCCTGGGCCTTGGCCCCAAGCCTGGGAGCTCCTCTTTGGATCCTTTTCTTTCTTTGGCTCTTCAATGCCAAATGGCAGCATCCACTGAGGTGGCATCGGGGTTAATTAACTCCAGCACATTCACCCCAGTGGATGGCACCATTTTGATGTATGGCAATGCCGTACAATGTGTACATCAAAATGGTGCTATCTGCTGGAGTGAGTGTGCCGGAGTTAATTAACTTTGGTGCGACCTCAATGGATACCCTCATTTGGCATTGAAGAGCTGAAGAAAGAAGAAGACCCAAAGAGGAGCTCCCAGGCCTGTGATCCCAGGCCTGGGCCTGACCCTGGGCTGAGGTCCAGGTGTTGGGACCTGGCCTCCTGACCAAGGCCCTGGTGTTGGGCCTGGATCCGGGCCTAGGCTGCAGCATTGGGATCTGGCCTCCGGGTCAGGTTGTGGCATTGGGCTGGGCATGGACTCCTGGTTAGGTTGAGGCCCCAGTGTCGGGACCCAACATCCTCATTGGGTCACAGCATCGGGCCTGGGTCTAGGAAGAGGCCCTGGCTTCGGGAACCAGCTTCTGGGTTGGATTGTGCCATCGGGCCTAGGCTTGGGCTCCAGGCTAGGCTGAGGTGCAGGCATCAGGACACGGCCTCCAGGTTCAGTCATGCATCAGGCCTAGGTTCTGGCTGAG